>NC_088414.1:29725200-29940200 GCF_034236695.1 Oncorhynchus nerka
CTAGTGTCTCTGGATAAGAGCCTCTGCTAAATGACTGCCTTGCCTGGTTCACCAATTACTTTGCAGACAGAGTTCAGTGTGTCAAATCGGAGGGCATGCTGTCCGGTCCTCTGGCAGTCTCTATGGGGGTGCCACAGGGTTCAATTCTCGGGCCGACTCTTTTCTCTGTATATATCATTGATGTTGCTCTTGCTGCGGGCGATTCCCTGATCCACCTCTACGCAGACGACACCATTTTATATACTTCCGGCCCGTCCTTGGACACTGTGCTATCTAACCTCCAAACGAGCTTCAATGCCATACAACACTCCTTCCGTGGCCTCCAACTGCTCCTAAACGCTAGTAAAACCAAATGCATGCTTTTCAACCGATCGCTGCCTGCACCCGCATGCCCGACTAGCATCACCACCCTGGATGGTTCCGACCTTGAATATGTGGACATCTATAAGTACCTAGGTGTCTGGCTAGACTGTAAACTCTCCTTCCAGACTCATATCAAACATCTCCAATCGAAAATCAAATCAAGAGTCGGCTTTCTATTCCGCAACAAAGCCTCCTTCACTCACGCCGCCAAACTTACCCTAGTAAAACTGACTATCCTACCGAATCCTCGACTTTGGCGATGTCATCTACAAAATTGCTTCCAACACTCTACTCAGCAAACTGGATGCAGTTTATCACAGTGCCATCCGTTTTGTCACTAAAGCACCTTATACCACCCACCACTGCGACTTGTATGCTCTAGTCGGCTGGCCCTCGCTACATATTCGTCGCCAGACCCACTGGCTCCAGGTCATCTACAAGTCCATGCTAGGTAAAGCTCCGCCTTATCTCAGTTCACTGGTCACGATGGCAACACCCATCCGTAGCACGCGCTCCAGCAGGTGTATCTCACTGATCATCCCTAAAGCCAACACCTCATTTGGTCGACTTTCGTTCCAGTACTCTGCTGCCTGTGACTGGAACGAATTGCAAAAATAGCTGAAGTTGGAGACTTTTATCTCCCTCACCAACTTCAAACATCTGCTATCTGAGCAGCTAACCGATCACTGCAGCTGTACATAGTCTATTGGTAAATAGCCTTCCCACTTTCACCTACCTCATCCCCATACTGTTTTCATTTATTTACTTTTCTGCTCTTTTGCACACCAATATCTCTACCTGTACATGACCATCAGATCATTTATCACTCCAGTGTTAATCTGCAAAATTGTAATTATTCACCTACCTCCTCATGCCATTTGCACACAATGTATATAGACTCCCCTTTTTTTCTACTGTGTTATTGACTTGTTAATTGTTTACTCCATGTGTAACTCTGTGTTGTCTGTTCACACTGCTATGCTTTATCTTGGCCAGGTCGCAGTTGCAAATGAGAACTTGTTCTCAACTAGCCTACCTGGTTAAATAAAGGTGAAATAAAAAAATAAAATAAAAACTCCCTACTGTAGTGTCTCTGGATAAGAGCCTCTGCTAAATGACTCCCTACTGTAGTGTCTCTGGATAAGAGCCTCTGCTAAATGACTCCCTACTGTAGTGTCTCTGGATAAGAGCCTCTACTAAATGACTCCCTACTGTAGTGTCTCTGGATAAGAGACTGCTAAATGACTCCCTACTGTAGTGTCTCTGGATAAGAGACTGCTAAATGACTCCCTACTGTAGTGTCTCTGGATAAGAGACTCTGCTAAATGACTCCCTACTGTAGTGTCTCTGGATAAGAGACCCTGCTAAATGACTCCCTACTGTAGTGTCTCTGAATAAGAGCCTCTGCTAAATGACTCCCTACTGTAGTGTCTCTGGATAAGAGACTCTGCTAAATGACTCCCTACTGTAGTGTCTCTGGATAAGAGACTCTGCTAAATGACTCCCTACTGTAGTGTCTCTGGATAAGAGCCTCTGCTAAATGACTCCCTACTGTAGTGTCTCTGGATAAGAGCCTCTGCTAAATGACTCCCTACTGTAGTGTCTCTGGATAAGAGACTGCTAAATGACTCCCTACTGTAGTGTCTCTGGATAAGAGACTGCTAAATGACTCCCTACTGTAGTGTCTCTGGATAAGAGACTGCTAAATGTCTCCCTACTGTAGTGTCTCTGGATAAGAGACTCTGCTAAATGACTCCCTACTGTAGTGTCTCTGGATAAGAGACCCTGCTAAATGACTCCCTACTGTAGTGTCTCTGAATAAGAGCCTCTGCTAAATGACTCCCTACTGTAGTGTCTCTGGATAAGAGCCTCTGCTAAATGACTCCCTACTGTAGTGTCTCTGGATAAGAGACTCTGCTAAATGACTCCCTACTGTAGTGTCTCTGGATAAGAGCCTCTGCTAAATGACTCCCTACTGTAGTGTCTCTGGATAAGAGCCTCTACTAAATGACTCCCTACTGTAGTGTCTCTGGATAAGAGACTGCTAAATGACTCCCTACTGTAGTGTCTCTGGATAAGAGACTGCTAAATGACTCCCTACTGTAGTGTCTCTGGATAAGAGACTCTGCTAAATGACTCCCTACTGTAGTGTCTCTGGATAAGAGACCCTGCTAAATGACTCCCTACTGTAGTGTCTCTGAATAAGAGCCTCTGCTAAATGACTCCCTACTGTAGTGTCTCTGGATAAGAGCCTCTGCTAAATGACTCCCTACTGTAGTGTCTCTGGATAAGAGACTCTGCTAAATGACTCCCTACTGTAGTGTCTCTGGATAAGAGCCTCTGCTAAATGACTCCCTACTGTAGTGTCTCTGGATAAGAGCCTCTACTAAATGACTCCCTACTGTAGTGTCTCTGGATAAGAGATTCTGCTAAATGACTACACTGTAAATGTTCTACAGATCTCATATGACCATATTTTTATTTTAATGTCTTAAATATTGATGCCACAAATGTATAATTTGTACATTTATTCATAAAAAATGTAGTTATTTGTTACATCTGACTGTGTAAAACCTAGCATTTTTCCCCCAAAAATGATTATTTGTGTCTGAAATGAAACCATCAAGTGATAGTTTTAAACAAATACTTGTCTGTCATTGAACATGCCATGATTTGATAGTGAAAAAACACACCAATCTCTTTCAAAAGTTCTTTAAATAATAAAAGCTAATTTCCCAACATTTGAGAAAATGTATATATAGGATATGTTTTGGAATGAAAATGTTCGTATGGAAAGCCTTACCATCAGTCTGAGCAGTTTTACTGCATGTGAAACTAAAGTGACAACATGGTGTAATGACAGTAGGACTAAATAAATGAAGGCAAGTGTTTACTTAATGGAACTGACTATGTATTGCCTCCTCATGCATGTGCATACAGACAGAGTCAACTCTACAGCAAACTAAGGCCTGTGTTTGACTATGTATTGCCTCCTCATGCATGTGCATACAGACAGAGTCAACTCTACAGCAAACTAAGGCCTGTGTTTGACTATGTATTGCCTCCTCATGCATGTGCATACACACAGAGTCAACTCTACAGCAAACTAAGGCCTGTGTTTGACTATGTATTGCCTCCTCATGCATGTGCATACACACAGAGTCAACTCTACAGCAAACTAAGGCCTGTGTTTGACTATGTGCCTCCTCATGCATGTGCATATACACAGAGTCAACTCTACAGCAAACTAAGGCCTGTGTTTGACTATGTATTGCCTCCTCATGCATGTGCATATACACAGAGTCAACTCTACAGCAAACTAAGGCCTGTGTTTGACTATGTATTGCCTCCTCATGCATGTGCATACACACAGAGTCAACTCTACAGCAAACTAAGGCCTGTGTTTGACTATGCCTCCTCATGCATGTGCCTCCTCAGGCCCGTGTTTGCATGTGCATACACACAGAGTCAACTCTACAGCAAACTAAGGCCCGTGTTTGACTATGTATTGCCTCCTCATGCATGTGCATACACACAGAGTCAACTCTACAGCAAACTAAGGCATGTGTTTGACTATGTATTGCCTCCTCATGCATGTGCATATACACACAGAGTCAACTCTACAGCAAACTAAGGCCCGTGTTTGACTATGTATTGCCTCCTCATGCATGTGCATACACACAGAGTCAACTCTACAGCAAACTAAGGCCTGTGTTTGACTATGTTAAATGTCTTCCCGAGAGCATACAGTAAAGAAATGCAAATACATTTTCCAAATCTCATTCCACACAAGTGTGATTCGTAACACACCAAGACAACATAACAAAAACATTTCCCTGGGCTTTGTTCTCTGGAAAGCTTTCCTAAACACCAGCCGCGGTGAAGCTCTTTATCTTCCCTGGCCTGACACCTGGAGAAGGGCTGATGACAACAATACCAGGTCTTATGTCTTTATTTGGGGTTGGTGCTTGCAGGCAGAATCTTCACTAGGGGCCAGAGCAAAACGTGTCAGACATACCGTAGCTCAAGAGCTTAACTTTAATGCAGGTTTGACTCACCGATGTTCTGTAAACATAGACAGCATGCACTGGTGTGTGTGTGTCAAATTGGGAGAGAGAGAGAGAGTGTGTGTTTCAGGTGATGTGTAGCAATGTGTGTGTGTGTGTGGAATGTATAATGTATAATGTCTGTGAAATGTTAAAACCAGGCCAATTTTGCATGTTGCCAAACACATCACTCTTGTTGTTTGACTACAGTAGCACAGTAGTAGCCTTGGCCTAAAATTCATAGCTCATGAAGAATTTCTATCACTATGTTCAGATGACAAATTGCCACACTGGTTGCTTGAGGATATAGGCTATCTTAGAAAATTGGCTCAGCACAGTCTGTTAGGATTTTGTTTTGTTGCACTCTATGCATTGAATGACACCGAGCATGTCGCCGCCTTGTGGCGCACACGAACACATCGCACAACACGACGACCGACACGATTTCACAACCAGAGTGGTAATAGTGTCAAGGCAGAAAGACCGTACCGCTACCCAGCGCCTCAACTCTCGTGTTTGTACCGGATTCTGCTGTCGCCGACCTTTCAATCTGTCTACCGATCTGAAGGCTGTAAATGCTGTCATCACTTCTGCATCCACCTACTCCTCTTGTGTAATCTTGTGTGATCTCAAGGCATGGATGTCACGGTGCGCCTTGGCAGGATAAAATATTGTAATCCGAATTGAGTAGGCTACAGTCTGCGAGGATTTAGCACTGGTTTACACAATCAACTAACTTGACATTCAAGTTAAAGTGTAGCCTAGTGCAATTAAGCTGTGAAAAGTGGAAACCGACCTGACCGTAACTGCAACTGATATGTTTTGACTGGTGAGCTTCCGAATTCGGAATGAAGGCGGCTGTACAGGCAGGGAGACGGCGGCCCTTCCAGCGGTTCTGCTGCTGTGGAGTTGGGCTTCTCGCGGTCATTTGGCTCGCACAGGTCGCGCACGTGACAGGTGAGTTTTTCCACAAGGAATAATGATGGGTACATTTTGCATAATGTCAATTAACGTATATTATTGCTTGTAAATGTGGGGTGTTTTTTAGCATCACATATTTTTTACTATTCCTTTTGAAGTTGAAAACATTTTAGGACATGTTTATATCTTCACAGATTGTATTATAATACCTAAGGGTGGAAATGATCGATCTGTCAGCTCATTCACATTCTTCATTAATTAAATTTACAATTAAATACTGCCATCGGCTAAATATGCAAGATTATTTAATTTCTTGCAAAATAATCATTATGTAACCATATTGATAATAGGCTGTATGGGATGAAAGAGAGAGATTTGGAACCAACAGATTGGATGATCCCCTCCCATGTCCCATCCCCCAATATTCAGCACCTAGATTGTGCGTCACATTGAACCTTCAGCATCATTTTTTTTTTAACCCTTATTTTACCAGGTAAATTGACTGAGAACACATTCTCATTTATAGCAATGACCTGGTGACAAATTACAGGGGATGAATGAGCCAGTTGGAAGCTGGGGATGATTAGGTGGCCATGATGGTCAGATTGGGAATTTAGCCAGGACACCAGGGTTAACATCACTACTCTGATGATAAGTGCCATGGGATCTTTAGTGAGCACAGAAGTCAGGACACCAATTTAACATCACATCCAATAAACAACACCCTACACCAGGCAATGTCCCCAATCACTGCTCTGGGATCTTTTTTGTGTCTGTTTTATCCTCCAACTCTACTTCCAGCAGCATTTGGTCTCCCATCCAGGGACCAACTAGGGACCAACCAGGACTGACCCTGCTTAGCTTCAGAGGCAAGCAGTGGGATGCAGGGTGGTATGCTGCTGGCATCACCCCCCTGCTCGAGCCTGGTATCCTCACAGAACCTCTCATCTCAGGCAATCACCTGCACAGAACCTTCTAGAGTCGAACCAATTACTCTGAGGGAACCTAGAGAATACATATCCCTATCAAGCATTGCATTAAGTAACATGAAGACGGATGGTTGGAATTGCACCACAGTGAGAAAATAGATAAGCATATAAACTGTGTGTAAAGGGATGAGTGTATGAACTTAAGAGAACATTGATGACATGCAGTTATTCATATCCTTTGTATGAACAGCGCATGGTCAACATCTTGCCCAATGGTACTCAACTCTTACACTGCAAGGTCCAGAGACTGCTGGTTGTCTGTTCATCCTGATGATGAATTGCACACACCTGGTGTTCCAGGCCTAATTCAGTCCCCGATTAGAGGGGAACAATGAAAAAAAGGCAGTGGAACTGGCTTCGAGGTCCAGAGTTGAGTTTGAGGGATCTAGCCTTTAGGGGCCCTATTCTCTACCTGGTTCTACTGCTCTAGATCTCCTGGTTTCCTCTCGGGGGATGGATTCAAATACTCAGCTATGAAACAACAGATGGTCAGGTAAAATGATTTAATCAAGAGTGTGTGTGTGTGTGTGTGTGTGTGTGTGTGTGTGTGTGTGTGTGTGTGTGTGAGATTGTGTGTGTGAGATTGTGTGGGCCAGTCCTGTGATTTTCAGGTTGAGAGAGTATGAGTTCATGTAATGATTCATAGATTAAGCAATGACACAAACCATCTGACAACCAGTGTTCTGATGTTTTTCATATTCTCCTTTAATAGCTGTCATATTCTTCAGTTTTCCCTACTAAACTTTCACTATCTCATAACTACCATCACTGTTGGTTAAGAGCTTGTAAGTAAGCATTTCACGGTAAGGTCTACACATGTTGTATTTGGCGCATGTGACAAAGATTGATTTGATGCATTTAACCCATATATTAATTAATAGGCCTAATCTTGGGAAAAAATATGAACAATTATTTAATGTATCTTTCTAATGGCAAATGGCAAGATGTGTATTACTGTATAAATGAATTAATTTGCCATGTTCACCATACAGCATCATTCTAGTGGCAGGCCTACTAGTCACTATAGTAGAGCAATTGTTCTTGAAGGCTTTTTCATTGATTGCCAGTTCCAGCTTAGTTCGAGGCTTGACCATGCAGATGCAGGATCTTAATTTGAGCCAGTTTGATAAAGCAGGAAAATCATCCTGCAGAAACAGGAAATGTGAACTGTTATGTGGATTATAATGAATTAACATTTTTGTAGGGGTTGATACATTTTTCCTTAGGGCAAATAAAGTCTGCAATTGTAAAGTGGAAATTATAAACTTTTGAAGCCTTTTTAAACCTTGAATACACTACAAGTTTAGATATCCTACTGTGCAGGAAAATTCTCAGCAACAATGCCTACAATGCACCAGACAGATCATCTTGAGGAATGAACCCCACATCTTCTATAGAAAGAGACGAGACTCAGGCCAAAGTGTAGTCTTCGTCTGGGTCTGGGTTGGAGCCCTGTGTTCTGTGATGTGTGGTCGTGTTGTGAGTGTGACAGAGGCCCATTTGAATTTCATATTACCCAGGTTCCTCTTGACAGCTCCACATGAAAGCCTCCACATCCCCACTCTCAGACCAAGTGCAACACGTTGATTGGACTGTAGAGTAAAACAAAGCGATAAGTGATCATGAAACAGACTGGACACAGAGAGCGATCAAGCAACCTGAGTAGAGGGTAATGGCCCCCACCTGGCTGGCTGGCTCTGGTCTGGTCTGCTCTACTCTGGTCTGCTCGGGCTCTGGTCTGGTCTGACCGGGCTCGGGCTCTGGTTTGCTCGGACTCTGGTCTGCTCTGGTCTGATCTGCACATGTCTGCTCTGGTCTACTCTGCTCTGGACAGAGATCTCAGTGAGTGGCAGCAGTTATATCTGTGTTTCAGGAGACAATGACACAGATACAGTACATCAGTGGAGGTCCTCACTGTTGATGCTGTCCTTCCATATATAGTGGTTAATAGCGGATGTCCAAATAAAGAGATAGGCTATCAACAGAGAGATACGGTACAGGGATTTACTCCGTGACGAGATTGCAGTGCTGACATGATGAATGGCTTATGAGTGTGCTCATCAAAGATGACATGATCTCCTCTGCTGACTCTCTCCGGTTGCTTCCTCCAGACTGTATTTGTATTATCTGTAACATCTGCACTAAAACACAAAGCCTTTCAAAGTTGTGTCCAATAAGATAGTGTTTTGTCTTTGGACCGGTCTTTTGATGAGTCTCAGTGCAATAAAATACAAAAATTACAAATCAGTTGACTTACATTTCAATAGAGCCGGAGTCGTCTGGGTCTCAGCCAGAAGAGGGGGGTGTTCCAGTTCGTTCCAGACGCAGGCTGATGCAGGAGGAGTGGACAGAAGACAACCAGACACTGGACCTTCCTAGACCAGGTGAGTCAGCCTCACAGCCCCAAACATCTCTCCCACCTCAACCTCCACTGAAGGACCCTGATCCCCATTCTAGACAAAAGTGTATGTTCCCTACCATGTCCTCTGGCACACAGCTCTATATGATCGTCTCCTCAGAGAATAGCAGCTGACAGGGACCATTCAAACTGTATAGTATCTCTGTACTCAATAGTCTTCTCCTTAGCGTTAGCTGATTAAGTACAGGAATAGGAGTATAGGAGCCCTACAAGTATAGGAGCCCTACAAGTCCTGAAGACACATCAATGCACAAACTGTCTGTTGACTAAATATTTATTTCCCAAACTGTGTGGAACACTTGAGGGGGCTCCAGGAGTGTCTAAGCTGTGTAGATGTGACTTAGTGTGTTAATGTGCGTGTGTGTGTGTTTTGGGAAGGCGGTTAGTGCTGTGTGTATATGCTGGTGAACCTTGGCTCTCCTCTGCGGGTTAACTGAAAAGGTCATGTGGGCCGAAGCTGCAGTGCAGTGGTTGTCAGGAATCGGTGCTCTGTAAACTGTGCGTCTCAAACTTGGCTGCCGGGCCAGAGGAAAGGTTCTGTCTGGAGGGGTTAGAGCGCCATGCCAGACTTGCAATGGAAGAATCAAGGAAATATATAAACAGTAAGTAAACACAGTGGAGGACATGGGGTAGAAGACAGCGAGGGAGATCTCTGCAGCAGGACGACAGGACTGAGCAAGGCACAGTGTAGTGATTTCAGTCTGCGATATGAAAATGTATGAACTGCATTAGACACCACTATCTCCCTGACCTGACACAATCGTTCTAGATTTACACTTGGCAGAAGAGAACTATTAATGCAATATGTGCACCTGCAACACCAATAAAGCAAGCACTTGATGTGTGGTCTTTCTGTTACAAACAGACCTCCCTCAGTATCTTTGACAAGGACACAACTCCCTTATGAGTCATAAGGTAAAAATACAGGTTGTAGAACAAGAGGCTGATGGATCTGTGGGCAGGTAGATGACATTAGGTCTTTCAGAGCTGCACTACTCCTAGGCTACAGAGCACAGGGCAGGCTACTCATCTTTATCTTCACGTAAATCCCCTATTCTCTGTTTACTGTAACTGCTAATGATTACATAATCCAAACGGCCAGCTCAGACAGACCTCTAGGAATATTATCTTGGGGATAGCGGAAGTGAGGTTTCAGTACCCCTACCCCTTATCTGCCGCGGTTTTCCCGTCTATTGCTATATCTCACTTTATTTTATCTCTCTCAATCGCTCGCTCTCTTTCTCTCTCCGTTCCCCCGCTGTATAACAAGACGGAGATGGCAGCGTCTGCCTTCAGTCGAGAACCCTTTGAGGCCAGCGTTGCTAAGCAACTGAATGCTACATTTTGAAACCCAGATAATTCTGTCTTTCAAGCATTCAAAGTGCCGAGGCAGAATGAACAACCAGATCGAGCTAAAAATAGACCAGGGGAAGAAGATAAGGCCATGCATTTTAATAAGGGCTCTATTCAATCCGTATCGTGGAAGTTCAGCGTTACAGTGTGATTGACATATAAAGACAATGTTCCCGTATCAGTGGAGACGGCATTCATGGTAAATGGTGCAGATGTTGGCTCAGTCGGAAATTACCTTTACATTTTTATTGTGCTCTCTGCAACATTTCAACGATCCAGATCGAATAAATAACGATGGCTTGTGTTTTTTATGCATTAGTTTTATTCGGCAAGCAACAGAGCCAGTCGGTTTGAGGATTATTTTTCCACAGAGATATTTTAGTGGCTGCAGGAGAGAACTGAAAAAGAGAATCTGATAGATACTCGAATGATATTTCTTTTCACAAGACCTTGAGTTTTGTCAGGGGAGTAATTTATTATGGCTGTCAAATAAAGCAAATGGCCACTAAATGCAACCATTAAACATGGGAGTAGTTGTGTTTTTGTCTGAAGTCTTTGTGAATTGGGGAGAATATCCTTAGCTCTCATCCCGTCTCTCTAGAACCCTTGTTCTCTCTGAGTTCCCATTGGTTCCTGATGATGACTTAAAGGTCCTAGGTTAAGGATGGAGAGGTCCTAGGTTAAGGTCCTAGGTTAAGGATGGAGAGGTCCTAGGTTAAGGTCCTAGGTTAAGGATGGAGAGGTCCTAGGTTAAGGTCCTAGGTTAAGGATGGAGAGGTCCTAGGTTAAGGATGGAGAGGTCCTAGGTTAAGGATGGAGAGGTCCTAGGTTAAGGATGGAGAGGTCCTAGGTTAAGGTCCTAGGTTAAGGACCGACTGCTCTGTGTGTGTGCTAGCCGTCTTCATTTCAGATAGGGTATTAGTGGTGGAATTCTAATAGTTTTACTGCAGCAGTTTCCTTTGTTTCCCAGGCCACCAACATAACACTGAGACTTGACGCTTTAAGACGATGGATAGTTCCATGTGATGTGTCTGAACAGGTGGAGTAATCTCCTGTGAGGGACTAAAGCTTATTGATTGTTCTCCCACTGTAGGTCTCCTGAGGATTTCTCAAATGATTTCAGCCAGTGTTTTGTCAGATAAAGGATGGTTATTGAGGTTTGGTGAGATTTGTGTGGTTGGATTGGCTTTGACTATTTTTGCTCTTGTCGGCCTTTCGTAACTATGTCATAAAATCAAAGAAATGTTTTGATTCGGGATAAAAAATGCAAGGTTGTTGTAGTGGGGACCTCCCAAGTGGTGCAGCGGTCTAAGGCACTGCATCACAGTGCTTGAGGCATCACTACAGCCCCGGGTTCGATCCCAGGCTGTGTTACAGCCGGCCGTGACCTGGAGACACATGAGGCGGCACACAATTGGCCCAGTGTCGTCCGGGTTAGGGGAGGGTTTGGCCGGTCGGGATTTCCCATCGTGCTCTAGCGACTCCTTGTGGCGGGCCAGGCGCCTGCAAGCTGACAACAGTCACCAGTTGTACGGTGTTTCCTCTGACACATTGGTGCGGCTGGCTTCCGGGTTAATTGAGCAATGTGTCAACAAGCAGTGCAGATTGACCCCTTCACCTCTCCTGAGTCTGTATGTGAGTTGCCGTGATGGGACAAGACTGTAACTACCAATTGGATACCACGAAAAAGGGGTTTAAAAAAAGGTTGTTGTAGTGGTTTCAGTCTATGTAGTGGTGCTGTTTCTGTTGGTGCGTGAGACTACTTTGCTCTGTGTTTCACTCAATACCTTAGCTTGACTCCAAGATACCCTGCAGCTTTTTCAATCAATAACATCTCTTTCTTTCCTTCCCTCTGCCTGCCATTCGGTCACACTCTTAAGTCCCTTGCGGCAGAGTAACTCAAGTGGAGATCATCTCACAGCTTTAGCGGTTTAATTTAGTTGGGGGTTCACTTTTAATCCGGACTGATATGGCATTAAACACACACTCAAGCATACTTATGGGTTCGCACACACGCAGGAACACACACATATTACATCACATGTCCATTTTGAACCCTTCTCTAGTTACTTGATTGGATCAGCAATGAAATAAAATAAGATCAAGCCCATTCACAGTGTGAATAATGATAAGATCTAGTGTCTCAGAGAGAGATCTATGCAGGTTTGCATTTATTGTCATGAATCTTGCCCTTGAGGCAGCTCTTGCAGAGGGGTCACTAGCTGTCATAGTCACTAAGTCACAAAATCTGATTTAAACCTAACCCTAACCTTAACCACACTGCTAACCCTAATGCCTAACCCTAACTTTAAATGAAGACCAAGACCATGAATTTCTACGATGATATAGCCAATTTTGCAGAAATCTCTCAGTTTTACCTCAAGCGTAAGATTAATGACAATAAACTTCACCCGGTGAGATTTATAGGAGACCAGACACACAGAGATGTAACACTAGTAGATGTAATAAGAGGGTGCGTGGTGCAGAGCCTGTGATGCCAGAGAATAAACACGTGAATGCTGCTACGACTCCACGCCTCGCCCCGCCCCGCCCCGCCTCGCCCCGCCTCGCCCCGCCCCGCCCCGCCCCCCGGGCTGTATATTTCATGAGAGCTGATTATGTCCTATGTCCAGTATTGGAAGCCAAGCTCAGATATAGTAAATCATCATATGGCTGGTCTAGTCAATCAGCAGTCCTGTGACAAAAGCCTAGTAAAGGGAACAGAGGATGAGCATCCTCACAAATACAATTCCTAGCCAACACTGTCTCGTATGCTTTCGCTCTCTCAGACCTCTCCTGAGGGTTGGCAAGGAAAAATACATATTTTTAGAAATTTCTCTCCAGAGCTCACTGTCATTTCTCTTTTTTCATATTTCATAAGCCAATACCATGGTAAACACACATTCCCCTCCCTCCCCCTTTCTCACCATTCGCTCAGCCGTCATTGGCTTACCACTGCCGCCCGTCAACAAACCACAGTCCCCAGGGAGAGGGTCTCCATGGCAACTGCTTTCACCGAAGCAACCCATCAAAACGTTCATCTGAGACGCGTGTTTCAGCACGGCATTTGCATAGACACGTTCAACTGGGGCCTTGTGTATTGGGGCTACATGTCCTGGGGACCTGGGGAAGGATCCAGATCTGGCCTGGTTTCCAAAACACAGCTATAGGATAAGGAAAACAGAAAATGATAATAATACCCCAACTACAGCACAGATGTCCTCACACTGATAAGATGTAGATGTGTACCCACGTTCTTTAGTGAGATGCTGCCTCACTATTTCTTATGATAATCTGATAGAAAGTTGACATGCTAAGCTGGGATAGTTTAGTGAACAGGTCCTGCCCCAGTGCAACAGCTGGCCAGAAAAGAAAATAAGCTCCTTTCCCCACAGTTCTCTGGGAGGTGGAAGTAGAGCAGAGGCAGAGAGAGGGACCCTCACCCTCTGAGGCTCAGATTCAGAATGTTGATTACATCGCTAGATGTACATTAGATAACCATATGTTGTACACATACACAGTATAGAAGGGCATTGTATAGAAGCACACTGTCATCCTACAAACCTCTAGACCATATGGCACCCTCTCCTCTCTGCCTCACACTACAGATTCAAGGATCAAAATCGAATAGCCTTGATCACATGAGAGGTGTGCTCTTCTAATCTACAGGGAGAAGCTTCAGGATGGCATGCTGTCATAGAATCACAGCACAGCTGATGGTGTGTAGTGGGCATACTGTGTAGTGTATGTCATGAAGCCTATGTTTGGTGGTGTGTGTCATACATCATGTGATGTGTAGCATGTATATTATAGGGAGTGTGTTTGGTGTAGAATGAGTCGTGCAGCATGCGTCAGACAGCGTGCATTGTGGGACTGGCTGTATAGGCTACCCAGAGCAGCAGTTCTATTAATAGGTTTGGGCTCCCCAGTTGTTAAAGTTCATTTTCCCCTGCGTCTGAGTACTGATTTAGCAGCAGTGCCCTGTGCTCTCTAGGCTGCAGCCTCCTCTCCTCTGCTCGTCGTGCTGGGGGGAACTGAGGGGAAGCTTTCACTAACACTCTCACATACGCCTGAGGACTGGAGGAGCAGGAACCAGCTGTTCCACACACCTCCTCATCAGAGCTCTGCTCCTCTGCTCCTCTCTCTCTACACGGCCCAGGGGGGCAGCATCTGCTAGCCTGTACAGGTGTCTGGCTGCGTGGAGGGAGCAATTCCATAGGAGATCAGTTATTAGGCTGCTGTGTGTCAGGCGGATAAGTATGATTTCTTGGAGTCTGAGCCAGATCCTGACGCTTAGCTGCAGCAATTCCTTTCGGACCGTGGAGGAACAAACCTTCAAGGTGCCTCCTTCAGCTATATACTGTCAAAGACTCCAGTTACCCAAGTCATAGACTTTGTTTTTACACTGCTGCTACTCGCTGTTTATTATCTATGCATAGTCAATTTACCCCTACGACTAACCTGTACCCCCACACATTGACTCGGTACCGGTGCCCCCTGTATATAGCCTCATTATTGTTATTTTATTGTGTTACTTTTGGGATTTTTTACTTTAGTTTATTTGGTAAATATTTTCCTAACTATATTTTCTTAAAACTGCATTGTTGGTTAAGGGCTTGTAAGTAAGCATTTCACGGTAAAGTCGAAAACTGTTGTATTCGGCACGTGTGACAAATACAATTTAATTTGATATAGCATTGTATTCCTTCAGAAAGGATTGGACCTGGAAAGCAATTTGGTGAAATTGTCATTCATTCTTCCAGAAGGCCTGCTGTGTTATTACGATGCGTGTATCTGTCCTTTATCATAAGAAGGATGATGATCCAGGGACAGGAAAGCAATGTCATTACAAACCAATGTGGCAGCTTGATGACGCTGTTCTGCTTTTTTTGAGCGGCATGACATCCATTTTGTCAGATTAGCGCAAGACTCTGATTTCCTTCCCCCTCTGCTGTTGTTGTTGACTATCCTTTTCCACCTCCATTCCCCTCTCTCTCTCTCTCTCTCTCTCTCTCTCTCTCTCTCTCGCTCTCTCGTCTCTCGACTATCCTTTTCCACCTCCATCTCCCCCCCTCTCTCCTTCCCCTCTGCTGTTGTTGTTGACTATCCTTTTCCACCTCCATTCTCCCTCCCCCTCTCTCTCTCTCTCTCTCTCTCTGTTGTTGTTCTCTTTTCCACCTCCATTCTCTCTCTCTCTCTCTCTCTCTCTCTCGTCTCTCGACTATCCTTTTCTACCTCCATTCTCCCCCTCTCTCTCTCTCCTTCCCCCTCTGCTGTTGTTGTTGACTATCCTTTTCCACCTCCTCCTCTCTCTCTCTCTCTCTCTCTCTCTCTCTCTCTCTCGTCTCTCGACTATCCTTTTCCACCTCCATTCTCCCCCTCTCTCTCTCCTTCCCCCTCTGCTGTTGTTGTTGACTATCCTTTTCCACCTCCATTCTCCCCCCCTCTCTCTCTCCTTCCCCCTCTGCTGTTGTTGTTGACTATCCTTTTCCACCTCCATTCTCCCCCCCTCTCTCTCCTTCCTCCTCTGCTGTTGTTGTTGACTATCCTTTTCCACCTCCATTCTCTCCCCCCTCTCTCCTTCCCCCTCTGCTGTTGTTGTTGACTATCCTTTTCCACCTCCATTCCCTCTCTCCATTCCTTCTCTCTGCTGTTGTTGTTCTCTCCTTTTCCACCTCCATTCTCTCTCTCTCTCTCTCTCTCTCTCTCTCTCTCTCGCTCTCTCTCTCTCTCGTCTCTCGACTATCCTTTTCCACCTCCATTCTCCCCCTCTCTCTCCTTCCCCTCTGCTGTTGTTGTTGACTATCCTTTTCCACCTCCATTCTCTCTCTCTCTCTCTCTCTCTCTCTCTCTCTCTCTCTCTCTCTCTCTCTCTCTCTCTCTCTCTCGTCTCTCGACTATCCTTTTCCACCTCCATTCTCCCCCTCTCTCTCTCCTTCCCCCTCTGCTGTTGTTGTTGACTATCCTTTTCCACCTCCATTCTCTCTCTCTCTTCTCTCTCTCTATCCTTTTCCACCTCCATTCTCTCTCTCTCTCTCTCTCTCTCTCTCTCTCGTCTCTCGACTATCCTTTTCCACCTCCATTCTCCCCCCTCTCTCTCCTTCCCCCTCTGCTGTTGTTGTTGACTATCCTTTTCCACCTCCATTCTCTCTCTCTCTCTCTCTCTCTCTCTCGCTCTCTCTCTCTCTCTCTCTCGTCTCTCGACTATCCTTTTCCACCTCCATTCTCCCCCTCTCTCTCCTTCCCCCTCCCCTCTGCTCTCTCTCCTTCCTCCTCTTGACTATCCTTTTCCACCTCCATTCTCCCCCTCTCTCTCCTTCCCCTCTGCTGTTGTTGTTGACTATCCTTTTCCACCTCCATTCTCCCCCCTCTCTCTCCTTCCCCTCTGCTGTTGTTGTTGACTATCCTTTTCCACCTCCATTCTCCTCTCTCTCTCTCTCTCTCTCTCTCTCTCTCTCGTCTCTCCATTCTCTATCTCTTTTCCACCTCCATTCATTTTCCCTCCCCTCCCTCTCTCCTTCCCCCTCTGCTGTTGTTGTTGACTATCCTTTTCCACCTCCATTCTCCCCCCCTCTCTCTTCCTTCCCCCTCTGCTGTTGTTGTTGACTATCCTTTTTTTCCACCTCCATTCTCTCTCTCTCTCTCTCTCTCTCTCTCTCTCTCTCTCTCTCTCGTCTCTCGACTATCCTTTTCCACCTCCATTCTCCCCCCTCTCTCTCTCCTTCCCCCTCTGCTGTTGTTGTTGACTATCCTTTTCCACCTCCATTCCCCCCTCTCTCTCCTTCCCCCTCTGCTGTTGTTGTTGACTATCCTTTTCCACCTCCATTCTCCCCCCTCTCTCTCCTTCCTCCTCTGCTGTTGTTGTTGACTATCCTTTTCCACCTCCATTCTCCCCCCCCTCTCTCTCCTTCCCCCTCTGCTGTTGTTGTTGACTATCCTTTTCCACCTCCATTCCCCCCTCTCTCTCTCTCTCTCTCTCTCTCTCTCTCTCTCTCTCTCGTCTCTCGACTATCCTTTTCCACCTCCATTTCCCCCCTCTCTCCTTCCCCCTCTGCTGTTGTTGTTGACTATCCTTTTCCACCTCCATTCTCTCTCTCTCTCTCTCTCTCTCTCTCTCTCTCTCTCTCTCGACTATCTCTCGACTATCCTTTTCCACCTCCATTCTCCCCCCTCTCTCTCCTTCCCCCTCTGCTGTTGTTGTTGACTATCCTTTTCCACCTCCATTCTCTCCCCCCCTCTCTCTCTCTCTCTCTCTCTCTCTCTCTCTCTCTCTCTCTCTCTCTCTCTCTCTCGACTATCCTTTTCCACCTCCATTCTCCCACCCTCTCTCTCCTTCCCCCTCTGCTGTTGTTGTTGACTATCCTTTTCCACCTCCATTCTCCCTCCCCCTCTCTCTCCTTCCCCCTCTGCTGTTGTTGTTGACTATCCTTTTCCACCTCCATTCTCCTCTCTCTCTCTCTCTCTCTCTCTCTCTCTCTCTCTCTCTCTCTCTCTCTCGACTATCCTTTTCCACCTCCATTCTCCCCCTCTCTCTCCTTCCCCCTCTGCTGTTGTTGTTGACTATCCTTTTCCACCTCCATTCTCCCCTCCTCTCTCTCCTCTCCCCCTCTGCTGTTGTTGTTGACTATCCTTTTCCACCTCCATTCTCCCCCCCTCTCTCTCCTTCCCCTCTGCTGTTGTTGTTGACTATCCTTTTCCACCTCCATTCTCCCCCTCTCTCTCTCCTTCCCCCTCTGCTGTTGTTGTTGACTATCCTTTTCCACCTCCATTCTCCCCCCTCTCTCTCCTTCCCCCTCTGCTGTTGTTGTTGACTATCCTTTTCCACCTCCATTCTCCCCCCTCTCTCTCCTTCCCCCTCTGCTGTTGTTGTTGACTATCCTTTTCCACCTCCATTCTCCCACCTCCATTCTCCTCTCTCTCTCTCTCTCTCTCCTTCCCCCTCTGCTGTTGTTGTTGACTATCCTTTTCCACCTCCATTCTCCCCCCTCTCTCCTTCCCCTCTGCTGTTGTTGTTGACTATCATTTTGCACCTCCATTCTCCCTCTCTCCCTCTCTCTCTCTCTCCTTCCCCCTCTGCTGTTGTTGTTGACTATCATTTTGCACCTCCATTCTCTCCTCTCTCTCTCTCTCTCTCTCTCTCTCCTTCCCCCTCTGCTGTTGTTGTTGACTATCCTTTTCCACCTCCATTCTCCCTCCCTCTCTCTCTCCTTCCCCTCAGCTGTTGTTGTTGACTATCCTTTTCCACCTCCATTCTCCCCCCTCTCTCTCCTTCCCCTCTGCTGTTGTTGTTGACTATCATTTTCCACCTCCATTCTCCCTCCTCCCTCTCTCTCCTTCCCCTCTGCTGTTGTTGTTGACTATCCTTTTCCACCTCCATTCTCCCCCCTCTCTCTCCTTCCCCCTCTGCTGTTGTTGTTGACTATCCTTTTCCACCTCCATTCTCCCCCTCTCTCTCCTTCCCCTCTGCTGTTGTTGTTGACTATCATTTTCCACCTCCATTCCCCCTCTCTCTATCTCTCCTCTCTCTCTCTCTCTCTCTCTCTCTCTCTCTCTCTCTCTCTCTCTCTCTCTCTCGTCTCTCGACTATCCTTTTCCACCTCCATTCTCCCTCCCCCTCTCTCTCCTTCCCCTCTGCTGTTGTTGTTGACTATCCTTTTCCACCTCCATTCTCTCCTCTCTCTCTCTCTCTTTCTCTCTCTCTCTCTCTCTCTCTCTCGCTCTCTCTCTCGTCTCTCGACTATGACTATCCTTTTCCACCTCCATTCACCCCTCTCTCTCCTTCCCCCTCTGCTGTTGTTGTTGACTATCCTTTTCCACCTCCATTCTCTCTCTCCCCCCCCCGGTAGAGAGAGGTAGGATCTGTGTCTAACTGTGTTGTATTGTTCTCTCTCCCTGAGCCATCCATGAGTTTCCAGAAGACATCTTCACCAAGGAGGAGCTGAAAGGAGGAGCAGTGCTGTTACATGTGCTGTGTGTGAGTGTCCCATAACACACAACGCAGAAAACACACTTGTTTAACACACCTCACAAAACAACCATGATACCATGATACTGCAGTTTTGCAGCCACACCCTTAGTGCAATTCCATCTGTTCAGATGTTTCCTAATATCATTTATCTGCCAATCATAGTGAAGTACACCTGCCCGAAATGAACTGAATAACTTAAACACTTCCTTATCACATCCTTACAGATTGTATCTCTATTTTCATCTCTCGCTGTATCTTTCAGGCTATCTACATGTTCTATGCTCTTGCTATTGTCTGTGATGACTACTTTGTCCCTTCCCTGGAGAAAATATCAGAGGTGAGAAAACCAACAACACCAATTAACATACAGGATACAGGAAGGTACAGGATACAGGAAGGTACAGGATACAGGGAGGTACAGGATACAGGAAGGTACAGGATACAGGAAGGTACAGGATACATGGAGGTACAGGATACAGGAAGGTACAGGATACATGGAGGTACAGGATACAGGGAGGTACAGGATACAGGAAGGTACAGGATACAGGAAGGTACAGGATACAGGAAGGTACAGGATACAGGGAGGTACAGGATACAGGAAGGTACAGGATACAGGAAGGTACAGGATACAGGGAGGTACAGGATACAGGAAGGTACAGGATACAGGAAGAAGGAGGCACCATGTGCTGCTTTTTATCACTACTTTATTACTACTTTTAGTTGACACATTTAAATATAAACTTTGTGCAAGACAGGCTGAAGAGGATTTCTGTTATCATGTATTTCTACAAAGACATCATGATCATGTATTATGATTGTGTGAGAATGTTCCCCTTGTCTCTGTCCCTGTCAGAACCTGCAGCTCAGTGAGGATGTGGCAGGGGCAACCTTCATGGCTGCAGGAAGCTCAGCACCAGAGCTCTTCACCTCTCTCATTGGTCAGTTCTTAATCACTCTGTATTTTACCTCATATTTCCTGATATCAGTGGCCAATATTGTGTCAATGAACACTATACATTATGCCCAACACTGACTGATACAAATGGCCCATAACTTTCACCATCTTGCCATGGATCTTCAAAGCATCCAAATGAACATGTTTGTGTATCATGTAATGCCACACATATCCATATGATGTCAGCAGAGTCAATATGAATAGTCTTTCATTCTACATCAACGTATAGAACACATTGAGATAACCGTTGGTTTCATCCACTAAAATGTCATTGTCACTACAGCCCCTCCCACACCTCTCTTTCCATCTCAGGTGTGTTCATCACTAAAGGAGACGTGGGGGTCGGCACCATCGTGGGCTCAGCGGTCTTCAACATCCTGGTCATCATTGGTGTTTGTGGCATCTTTGCGGGCCAGGTACAGACCTGCCAAAGACTACACACCTTATGATCTTAACATGGCTGAAGAGCTCATAAATACATGGAAACTTATTTTAGAAATGATTCTACACATGCACTGGCTGAGTGAACCTGAGGACTTCATCTTGATTTAGCTGTGTGTTGGTTGTCTGTGGAATCTCTCTCTGTGTGGCTCCTCCCCCTCTGCAGACGGTGGTCCTGACGTGGTGGTCTCTGTTCAGGGACTCCACCTACTACATCTTCTCTGTGCTGGCTCTCATCCTGGTGAGCCAGACAAGGGAGGGAGGAGGGGAAATTAAGACCACACAATCAGTGTATAGTAGCTTACTTGTGCTCTACAATTACAGTGCTGTATAATCTGCCTGTACATAGTGAAATGATGACATGAAATGCAGCTGTGACTATTTTAATGTGTTAACTTTCTCTTTGTAGGTTATATACGATGCAAAGGTTGTCTGGTGAGTTTTATCATGATTAATGCTGCCAAAGGTCTCAATGTTACACGTGAGAATTGTAAAAGTATAGTAAAATAGCAGTTTGCAGGTTTTAGGTTGTAGTTGAACTGTTTACTAGTTTTAGGTTGTAGTTGAACTGTTTATTTCTCTGATTGAACTGTTTACTAGTTTTAGGTTGTAGTTGAACTGTTTACTAGTTTTAGGTTGTAGTTGAACTGTTTACTAGTTTTAGGTGGTAGTTGAACTGTTTACTAGTTTTAGGTGGTAGTTGAACTGTTTACTAGTTTTAGGTGGTAGTTGAACTGTTTACTAGTTTTAGGTTGTAGTTGAACTGTTTACTAGTTTTAGGTTGTAGTTGAACTGTTTACTAGTTTTAGGTTGTAGTTGAACTGTTTACTAGTTTTAGGTTGTAGTTGAACTGTTTACTGGTTTTAGGTTGTAGTTGAACTGTTTACTAGTTTTAGGTTGTAGTTGAACTGTTTACTAGTTTTAGGTTGTAGTTGAACTGTTTACTAGTTTTAGGTTGTAGTTGAACTGTTTACTGGTTTTAGGTGGTAGTTGAACTGTTTACTAGTTTTAGGTTGTAGTTGAACTGTTTACTGGTTTTAGGTTGTAGTTGAACTGTTTACTAGTTTTAGGTTGTAGTTGAACTGTTTACTAGTTTTAGGTTGTAGTTGAACTGTTTACTAGTTTTAGGTTGTAGTTGAACTGTTTACTGGTTTTAGGTGGTAGTTGAACTGTTTACTAGTTTTAGGTTGTAGTTGAACTGTTTACTAGTTTTAGGTGGTAGTTGAACTGTTTACTAGTTTTAGGTGGTAGTTGAACTGTTTACTGGTTTTAGGTGGTAGTTGAACTGTTTACTAGTTTTAGGTTGTAGTTGAACTGTTTACTAGTTTTAGGTTGTAGTTGAACTGTTTACTAGTTTTAGGTTGTAGTTGAACTGTTTACTAGTTTTAGGTGGTAGTTGAGCTGTTTACTAGTTTTAGGTTGTAGTTGAACTGTTTACTAGTTTTAGGTGGTAGTTGAACTGTTTACTGGTTTTAGGTTGTAGTTGAACTGTTTACTGGTTTTAGGTTGTAGTTGAACTGTTTACTGGTTTTAGGTTGTAGTTGAACTGTTTACTAGTTTTAGGTTGTAGTTGAACTGTTTACTGGTTTTAGGTGGTAGTTGAACTGTTTACTAGTTTTAGGTGGTAGTTGAACTGTTTACTGGTTTTAGGTGGTAGTTGAGCCATGTATTTCTCTGATTGTAGGTGGGAGGCCGTGCTCCTAATGACCATGTATGGAGTTTACATTCTTATCATGAAGTGAGTATGCTGAAACTCCTCTCACAAGAGTCCTCAATCCAAAGAGCATGTAGCTAGTGTCTGCTTGTGCTGTTTCTCATATGACAGCTGTTTTGTGGTACAGGTTCAACTCCCAGATCAGGGGATGTGTGCAACGTCGGTTTGGGGGCCCGGGTCAGTGCTGCCTTGTCAGTGAGGGACTCAGAGACGAGGAGATGGCAGAGGACGGACTCACCTGTAACACCAACATGGTGCTGCTCAGGAAAGGTCTGTCTGGATTGGAGCTCCTTTCAGCTCTCACTGTCTGAGTGTTAGAAGCTGTGGCTGTTATTGATTTGTTGTTACATTACAAGTCTCACAGTGCATCATAACAACATCATAATGCATTATACTTGCCTGTTGGCTTTAGGTAAAGTGTTACCCCTCTACCCATCCCTCCCTCACCTTGCAGGACAACCCCAGGGTCAGGAGTCTCCTCCGGTGGTGATGGTGGACGAGCTCCTGATCCTCAACCCCCACCAGCTGTCCTTCTCCGAGGCCGGCCTGCGCATAATGATCAGCCCCCACTTCTCCCCTCGCACCAGGCTCACCATGGCAGGCCGTGTGCTCATCAGTGAGGTATTGGACTCAGACTGGAGGAACATCAACAAGGGGCTACATTAGCCACTATGGAGAACTAATGTGCACTCTCACTCTCTCTCACACTCTCTCTCGCTTTCCTACACAGAGACAGAGGCTGATCAGGAGTCCCAACAGCCAGCTGGACGGGGAGGCCAGCCCAGTGGCAGGGGGCACCCCTCTGAAGGGGTTGGGCTCTGGAGGTCTGGAGAATGGGGGCAGTGTGGAGAAGCAGACCCCTGACGGGGCCAGGGTAGGGGATGCAGGGGGGGAGAAGCCAGGAGCGGAGGGCTGTCACGCTGAGGAAGAGGAGGATGATGATGATGGGCCATTCAGGCCTCTGCATTGGCCAGGTGATATAACAAAATCTGAAAATACTCTGGATACATTCAGTAACATTATAAAATGTGGGGTAGGTGCAACGTAAGACAAAACCAATTACAAGGGTTTGAAGTATCTCTAAGTGGCCACTCGCCTCTCCAAAGTGTGCACAGTTCCAACGCAATTTCAATGCACTTTTATGACTATAAGGTGCTTTTTTTTTATAGCTTTCCTAGCTGTGAGAAACTAGAGCAAGCACACTTGTAGTAGTTGAATTTGGAACACAACCCTGCATCCCCGCCATCACACAATTACGGTTGTTGTTTACGCAATCCAAAAACGATCCATTATAAATCGCAACCTGGGTCAGGTGGGCATGATTTGAAAGCATGTTCTATTGACAACATGACTTAGTTATGAAATATGATCTTGTTAGGCTTGTGTTAGGCTTTCACAAGGCCTAACAAAACAGATGGTAGTTTTGGTGCTCATAGAAAGGAGTCATGAGTGCAGTCAGGTGCGTGTGCAACAGTACATTTCCTTCCACATACTGTTCAGAAAAACCACGGGTATGACGGCGTGTATAATCTTGTAACTCTACATCCAATATAGTGATCATAAACGTTGACACGGTATTTGACATGAGTTTTAGGATTTGAAAATGTTAAATGTTTTTATTGAAAAAGTACACATTTGGACTCACAGGTGTTTGGATTGCTTTTCTGGCATCAACGCGGAATTTAGTGTAATCCTCAACGCCTCATCTCTCAAAATACATTGAGTCATCTTAATATACAGCATTTCCCTCACTTAGACAACAAAAAATGTGTAAAAGTTGCCCAATTTAGCGGGAGGTATGGGAGCAACTTCTAGTCGTGCGCGGTGCTCAAGTTCAGAACAGCTGTCAGTCAAAACCAATACAGAGCTGTGAAGCGCAGAGCCAGACCTCTGACATCATGTATAACAAGTTACTGTACAGTCACTGCTTTCCAATTTTAGCGCTTATTAGTGCCCAAATCTGCCATTTTCAACCCGTATACGGGTACGAGTGTAAAGGGCTACAGACAATTTCCCTGACGTTCGCTGAAATTGCATTTGAGGAAAACAAAGTGGGTGTCGGCTCTGGTATGTTCTGGTCTGTGACCGACAGTATATTGTTGTTCATGTGTGTATGGCAGGGGGTTGCTGTGCGCGGGTCAAGTGGCTGATCTCGTGGCCCCTGGGCCTGCTGCTGTACTGCACTGTGCCTAACTGTGTGTACCCACGCTGGCACCGCTGGTTCATGGTCACCTTCGTGGCCTCCACCCTGTGGATAGCCATCTTCTCTTACCTCATGGTGTGGATGGTAAGGACCCACAGCAGAGCCGTAAGGCCATATTGGATGTTCCAGGAGTTGTAGGATAATATTGAGAGGGTGAGTGTGTGTGGTGTCTCTGTCTCTGATCTAGCTGTGTGTGCCCACCAGGTCACCATCATCAGCTACACACTAGACATCCCAGACTACATCATGGGCATCACCTTCCTGGCAGCGGGCACCAGTGTGCCAGACTGCATGGCCAGCCTCATTGTAGCTCGGCAAGGTACCAGTCATCCTCTCTTTTCAACTTCCTCTCATCTTCAGATTCCTGTCCAGCCTCTTGATGTCCTGGTGGTGTAGTGTAGACTGCTTTACTCCCCCCCCCCTCTCCTCAGGTATGGGGGACATGGCGGTGTCTAACTCCATTGGCAGTAATATCTTTGACATCCTGTTGGGGCTGGGTTTTCCCTGGGCTCTGCGCACTCTGGTGGTGGACAACGGATCATTGGTGGGTTCATTAAAACTCTCTCTCTCTTATGGACATTTAACAATCACCGACATCTGACCCCTCTCATCCTCCTCTTCCTCACAGGTTTACATCAATAACAAGGGCCTGGTGTATTCTGTCGTCCTGCTGCTGGCCTCTGTCTTCCTCACAGTAAGTGTGTGTGCATGCGTTCCTGTCACCATCAGTTACTGTTTCAATAGACATCTGGTTCTGAGCATCATTTAACCACATAACAGGCCATATGCCACACGCGTATCACAATTCTATTGGTGTTTCACTTTTTACAAGTCTTTTCTTACACACCACAAACACAGTATGATCATAGTTTTACTGGTATTTAAGGTTTTTACAAGATATTTGTTATGGACCACAAGCAGGATGCCGGCAGACAAGACAGAGTATAGTACAGTCTTTCTGGAGCAGGGTGTGGTTCCGGTGTTATGATACTGATGGTTTGTACCATTGTGGCTACCACAGCTCCAACTAGTTGTCGGGGATTAAAGTTGTTGACCACTGTAGCATTTTTTAGCTAAGCCTAACTATAACCCTTTTCCTTACCTATACCGCCATCACCTAACCTGCCACATTAGTTCTCCTAACCTGCCACGTTTGTTCTCCTAACCTACCAAGTTAGTTCTCCTAACCTGCCACATTTGTTCTCCTAAACTACCAAGTTAGTTCTCCTAACCTGCCACATTAGTTCTGCTAACCTGCCACGTTTGTTCTCCTAACCTACCAAGTTAGTTCTCCTAACCTGTCACATTAGTTCTGCTAACCTGACACATTAGTTCTCCTAACCTGCCACGTTAGTCGTAACCTGCCACATTAGTTATCCTAACCTGCCACGTTAGTCGTAACCTGCCACGTTAGTTCTCCTAACCTGCCACGTTAGTCGTAACCTGCCACGTTAGTTCTCCTAACCTGCCACGTTAGTCGTAACCTGCCACGTTAGTCGTAACCTGCCACGTTAGTTCTCCTAACCTGCCACGTTAGTTCTCCTAACCTGCCACGTTAGTCGTAACCTGCCACGTTAGTCGTAACCTGCCACGTTAGTTCTCCTAACCTGCCACGTTAGTCGTAACCTGCCACGTTAGTCGTAACCTGCCACGTTAGTTCTCCTAACCTGCCACGTTAGTTCTCCTAACCTGCTATTTAAACAAACCATCAGTATCACCATACCGGTGCTAGACAAGTTCATTGTGTGGCTCCATCTATTACGCAATCACACGCAATTAGTTCTCCTAACCTGCCACGTTAGTCGTAACCTGCCACGTTAGTCGTAACCTGCCACGTTAGTCGTAACCTGCCACGTTAGTTCTCCTAACCTGCCACGTTAGTCGTAACCTGCCACGTTAGTTCTCCTAACCTGCCACGTTAGTCGTAACCTGCCACGTTAGTCGTAACCTGCCACGTTAGTTCTCCTAACCTGCCACGTTAGTCGTAACCTGCCACGTTAGTTCTCCTAACCTGCCACGTTAGTTCTCCTAACCTGCCACGTTAGTCGTAACCTGCCACGTTAGTCGTAACCTGCCACGTTAGTTCTCCTAACCTGCCACGTTAGTTCTCCTAACCTGCTATTTAAACAAACCATCAGTATCACCATACCGGTGCTAGACAAGTTCATTGTGTGGCTCCATCTATTACACAATCACCCAGTCATAGCCAAGCTATTCCTTTCTTTACCTCATGCAACTTTTCTTTCCCATTTCCATTAAACCCCTCTCCATCTGCCCATCCCCTGTTCTCTCTTCACCTCCCCCTTTCCCCTTCTTACCTCCCAGGTCATGAGTGTCCATCTGAACCACTGGAAGCTGGACCGCCGTCTGGGCCTGGGGCTGATATTACTCTATGCCATCTTCCTGCTCTGCTCCATCTTCTTTGGGCAGATGTGAGGCTGACGCTGGGGTCGAAGGTCAACCCTGATTTGCCTTCCTGTCAGCTGCCACGTCCAGGAGTCCTCTGTCTCCCTGACATACTCTGTCCTAAAGCCAAAAAAACCCAGCCTCAGATACATCGTGCTACAGTTAACATGTGATGTTCCACAAACAGGATATCCTTGGGTGACATTGTACACAAATACACACACACGTTTTACTATCCTTGTGGGGACCTAAAATTTTCCCTAACCCTAAATAGCCTATGTCCACAAGGGAGAATTTTCCTTGTGGGGATTTCCGGATCGTTAGCCAGTCAGTCTCTCTCACACACACACTCACACACATACACACGTTGTGTTCTTCTATCCTTGTGGGGACCTAAAATACATTTCCATTCAAAACACTATTTTCCCTAACTCCTAACCATAAACCACCAGCCCCTTACCCTAATTCCAACCTTAATTGTAACCCTAAACATAAATCCTAAACGAGGGACAATTTTCCTTGTGTCACTTGTGGTGACTCTTGGGGATTTTAAGGTCCCCTCAAGGATAGAAGACACACACACACACACACACACACACACACACACACACACACACACACACACACACACACACACACACACACACACACACACACACACACACACACACACACACACACACACACACACACACACACACACACACACACACAGCAGTCTTTTCTATAGCACAAACCTTTTTCTTCCGAAGTTTGGTGTTTTAATACGTAGCAACACCGAATGTTCAGCAGTGACCAATGGAAAAAGAATACAGTAGACTAATCCTGGTTTCTTGACCTTACGTTCGGAACGCCCGTGTTTGTTTAATGTATGCCCTAGCTGTATGCCCTAGCTGTATGCCCTAGCTGTATGCCCTAGCTGACATTGCCTTGTCGTGTGGTGATACAGTGTGTACATTTGTGCAAATGTGTAGCAGTGCTGGGGTACAGTGGAGCATAGAACTGTCAGTAAGGTACTATGAACGAAGCAATAAGAAAAATGGACGTTGTTAACGTGTCATAGATGTACAATAGAAGAAGTATTCGTAAGAGATGCAGATTATGTGAGTAGAATTTGTAAAGTGACTGACCAAGTTCCTCCAAAGATGATTCATTAATCATGTTTTGCCTCATAACATGTACTGTTACAAACTAAGTAAATAATAGGCTAACGTGAAATGTATGATTTGATCATTTTTAGAAGTGTTATTACTATTGACGACATGTTTCTATGGGTGTCACAACCTTTGATATCATGCGTACGGGTCTGTTGTAATAGTTCACTACGTTTAGGGACGATCAGTGTTTGTATTACTGTACAATGATTATTAGGTCTACAAGACCATACTTTTTACTGTTTCTAAATGTTTACTAAATATTTTACATAGTTTTACAAAAAATGTATGTCAAACAGACTAGATTTGTGGTGTTTTTGATATAAGCACTAAATAATATATTCTTCCCGTGATATTTGTGAGAATATCATATGCTGTAACTGAAAAATGAAGTATATTTTTGTCACTTTGTAAAGTGATACTAAATAAGACTGACACTTCAGATCAGCACAGTCCACCTATATCTGATGAAAGGAGAATAAGGTTATATTGAATTTTATCACTTTCTAAGCCACTATTCTATTTAAGCCAGCTAAGATCCTTTTTAGCACGGAACCTCCTTGATTTAGTATCTTTATTTATTATTCCCAAGAGATTTCATATATTTCTTTTGTCAAGTGCTTGTGATTACAATACTTAATGGTTTGCTCTGCAAAATAGTATATTCTCAAAAACTTATAGGTATTTATTTACAGCATGAATATGATTTCCTGAAATAATTTAGATTTCAGATCAGATCAAATGACTCAAACTTTTTGCCAAATGAAAGGATTGTAGAATACATTCTTTATGTGATCGAACTATTGCACTGAACGAAAACATAAATGCAACATGCAACCATTTCAAAGAATGTACTGAGTTACAGTTTATATAAGGAAATTGAAATAAATTCATTAGGCCCTAATCAATGGATTTCACATGACTGGGCAGGGGCACAGCCATGGGTGGGCCTGGGAGGGCATAGGCCCAACCACTTGGGAGTCTGGCCCATCTACTGAGGAGCCAGGCCCAGCCAATCAGTATACGCTTTTCCCACAAAAGAGCTTTATTACAGACAGGAGTACTCCTCAGTTTCATCAGTTGTCTGGGTGGCTGGTCTCAGACGATCCTACAGGTGAAGAAGCCGGATGTGGAGGTCCTGGGCTGGCATGGTTACACGTGCTCTGCGGTTGTGAGGCCGGTTGGATGTACTGCCAAATTCTCTAAAACAACGATGGAGGTGGCATATGGTAGAGAAATTAACATTAAATTCTCTGGCAACAGCTCTGGTGGACATTCCTGCAGTCAGCATGCCAATTGCACGCTCCCTCAAAACTTGAGACATCTGTGGCATTGTGTTGTGTGACAAAACTGCACATTTTAGAGTGGCCTTTTATTGTCCCCAGCACAAGGTGCACATGTGCAATGAGCATGCTGTTTAATCAGCTTCTTGATATGCCACACCTGTTAGGTGGATGGATTATCTTCGCAAAGCAGAAATGCTCACTAATTGGGATGTAATCAAATTTGTTCACAAAATTTGAGAGAAATACGCTTTTTGTGCGTATGGAACATTTCTGGGATCTTTTATTTCAGCTCATGCAACCAACACTTAACATGTTGCGTTTATATTTTTCTTCGGTATAGTTCTGCTCTTTGATTTCAGCCATTCAACATTTTTTACATTTCAAATAAGGAGTAGAGGAGTAGAGACTGTTAAGTTGTACAGGCTGGTTGCTGGTGCTGCTAAGTATCCCAGGTTTAGTCACCTGTCGTATGTCACCAGGGTAGTCCTTTATTAAGTACCTACTGAGATAGGAAGACCACCAAGGAGTCCCCACTACCAACCAACCAGTCATAAATCCTGCCTCTGTTAGCAGTTCAGGTCAGAGCACCAAATAAAACCCTGATTTAGTTCTCACATGGAAGATCTGTGTTTGAAGTGTGTTGTTCTGTTAGGTTGGAGCCGCCAGAAATTCCAGCACTGAGATTCGTTACTTTAGACATGATCTCTGATCATTGAGAACTTTTGTATGTTGTTGAGTGCAATAAATAAAATCTGTGCAATAACAATCCATGCCTCTCCTTAAGTCACTGTACATACTGTACAACTGTTAAGCTCTGAGAAGTGATGGGTGGGGCCCACTGGGCACAGACAGGAAATCAATGTCTATTCCACGTTGGTTCGACATCATTTCATTGAAATGACGTGGAAACAACGTTGATTCAACCAGGGTGTGCCCAGTGGGAAGACAACAGGGGAAACGGACCCAGTGTCTACCTCCACCTTTCACTGATTCCAGACCTGTCGTTTACTCATTAACCCCGGAGGAGCTGCAGTAAGCTGTTACTAGCCTGTTAGTCTCTCAAAGCAAATACATCCTTCTGATACGAGTCCAGAGGGAGCCATGCAGACAGAAACCCATCTCTGCTTACCATATGCTGCACACACTGCCATCCACTCATATACAGTACATGCACACATGCTGCAAGTACGTACGCACACACACGTTTCCCATCGGAGTCCTAATGATGAACATATTGGGGACTGAAACCCCCTTTTCCTTATCTTCATTTGGATCCACAGATGAGAGGCTGGTAAATTGAAAATAACAAGGTAATTAAGTTTTCCCAGTTATAACAACAGATCATTTCTACAACATATCCAGTGTGATATGGCATCATCCAATATGATATATTGTTCCTGGTGCTGTCAGGCACCAAACACAGCAGATGAAAGGGTTGTAAAAGTAATTTCATCCTTGTCATTGTACCAGCCCTAATTGTGGATGTTAAACATAACAGCCAATCCATTCCCACTGCGCCAGCACTCTGAGCTCACAACAATATACAACTGTATGAATAGTGTGTTGCAAATCACACGGCAGAAAACAAGTACAGCTAAGATATTCATTGAATCTAGGGTTCAGATTTGAAATTCTGAAATACAGACATGTGGTGTGTGTGTGTGTGTGTGTGTGTGTGTGTGTGTGTGTGTGTGTGTGTGTGTGTGTGTGTGTGTGTGTGTGTGTGTGTGTGTGTGTGTGTGTGTGTGTGTGTGTGTGTGTGTGTGTGTGTGTGTGTGTGTGTGTGTGTGTGTGTGTGTGTGTGTGTGTGTGTGTGTGTGTGTGTGTGTGTGTGTGTGTGTGTGTGTGTGTGTGTGTGTGTGTGTGTGTGTGTGTGTGTGTGTGTGTGTGTGTGTGTGTGTGTGTGTGTGTGTGTGTGTGTGTGTGTGTGTGTGTGTGTGTGTGTGTGTGTGTGTGTGTGTGTGTGTGTGTGTGTGTGTGTGTGTGTGTGTGTGTGTGTGAGAGAACAGAACTATGTAGATGTAACAGTATAGCTTCCGTCCCTCTCCTCGCCACCCTTTTGACCTCCTCCTTTTCTGCAGCAACCAGTGATCCGGGTCACGGTACCAATGTAATAGTATAGCTTCCGTCCCTCTCCTCACCCTACCTGGGCTCGAACCAGGGACCCTCTGCACACATCAACAACAGCCACCCTCGAAGCATCGTTACCCATCGCTCCACAAAAGCCATGGCCCTTGCAGAGCAAGGGGAACAACTATTTCAAGGTCTCAGAGCGAGTGACGTCACCGATTGAAACACTATTAGCGCGCACCACCGCTAACTAGCTAGCCATTTCACATCGGTTACATAGACCTACAGTTTAACCCAACTATACTAAATATAATTATATATTCTAGATATCGTGCTCTTATTTATCATCATGTGTGTGAGCCCATTCAAGATTTCCAGGGTGATTACTTTGCCATGCACTTTAATAAACACTTTATTGACACCTGTAAACATTGAGAAGTTTCTATCTAAATGTGCTCATTTACTGGAGTACAGGAAGTAAGTTGAAGGAAATTATTTGTGAGGTGGTAGCTGGATGTCAGCTGCTTGAGTTTGCATAGCAGCCTGCCTGACACATTATGTAGGCTACACATGTTGTGGCAGGAACCTCTCGTTACATCAGTTTCTTCTGTACTCTTCATGTTTTATCTTCTAACACATGCCTCACCTTATCTTCTAAGAACACACCATGCCTCACCTTATCTTCTAAGAACACACCATGCTTCACCTTATCTAAGAACACACCATGCTTCACCTTATCTTCTAAGAACACACCATGCTTCAACCTTATCTTCTAAGAACACACCATGCCTCACCTTATCTAAGAACACACCATGCCGCACCTTATCTTCTAAGAACACACCATGCCTCATCTTATCTTCTAAGAACGCACCATGCCTCAACTTATCTTCTAAGAACACACCATGCCTCACCTTATCTTCTAAGAACACACCATGCCTCATCTTATCTTCTAAGAACACACCATGCCTCACCTTATCTTCTAAGAACACACCATGCCTCATCATCTTCTAAGAACACACCATGCCTCACCTTATCTTCTAAGAACACACCATGCCTCACCTTATCTTCTAAGAACACACCATGCCTCACCTTAGGACCAAGCCATTTGAGGAGCAATAATTCATATGCATAATAAAATCTACACACACAAACAGCAAGGTTGACCAAAATAGACACCGGTGGTAAAGTTTCTGTCATTGGATGCCCCATGACTAGTAACTCCTTTTTTATACTGTACCTTTATGACTTCAACCACAAGGGATTGACCATCGCATGAACCTATTGTCTTATCATGGGTATATGGACACCATCCAATACAAGTGTAAGTGTTGATGCCACAGGAGGATGGTGGCACCTTAATTGGGGAGGATGGGCTCATTGTAATGCCTGGAGCGAAATAAGTGGAAGTGTATCAAATACATTAAACAGATGGTTTCCATGTGTTTGATGCCATTTCATTTGCTCTGTTCCAGCGGTTATTATGAGCCGTCCTCCCCTCAGCAGCCTCCTCTGGTTGATGCATAATATAAACACTTGTTTAAAGCAGTCGTAAATTGAATTACTTATTATTATTAGTAATCGTGACCACAAATAAGTTCTTTACTAGGTTTATTTTTGCATAAAGGTATACATTATTAGAGCATGTAATTGAGCGGTAGATTTCTCACTATCGAGTTTACCGTTCAGCATCAGTAGTCCTACAAGAACTACAACTAAGTTCATATCCCAAAGTATTCACAATTATCACAATTGCCATCATATACCAACACTGCTTATTTACATTTTGTATGTAAACTAATTCCCCATCAGGGACATTATTGACTGACACATTTCTCTCCCTTTAAATCATATGCTCTTGTTAGCATACAGCAGTAAACTCATCAAACACTAACAGTTATGAAAAATAAATGTATCTTAGTAACAACATGTTACCTAGTCTGAGTCAACAGAAAGGCAGGACTTCAAACATGTTGTGTAAACTGAAGGGTTTATATATGAATGAGTTTCACAGAACTGTCCTTGCTGGAGAAATGATCATGGGATTTACTACAATGACATTTCTCTAATTATACCAACCGAACAGTTTTAAAGCAAATTATCTAAATTCATGAGAAAACATGTATACAAGTCATGGTTGTTGGAAACGTGTTCCAGCTCATGGCTGATCACCTGTTCTCTTGTTCTGCAGTTGGCCCTGAGATGATAGCTTCAGGCCAGATGTCCTCATCAGCGATTCCCTGTCATGAAGAAGAATGACTTTTGCTCCACCACTTCACTGAGCATCGCTTTGTGAAGGATGAACCACTCCTGTGTCTCCCAGACTAGTGAGATCACCAATGTGACAGCAGATCCATCGGGGGACCATGAGATATGAGAGGTGGTGGTGATCATACTCATGGTGGTTTCTATGAACCTCTATGCTGTTTACATCATCATGGGACACTGGGGCCTGGGCCTGTTACGTCTGGCTGGCTGTGGACCATGTGGCTCTGTCATGAACCTGCTGGTCATCAGACCTCTCAGCTACAGGGCCGGGCAGCCGGCCTGGGCAGCGTCCTTCACCCTGTGAGGGCTCAGCCATCTTGTTCTGGCCCCAAGTGGTGGACAGGTCCTCGCAGGACAAGGGTGACTGCTCTATCCCGTTCCTGACCGAGCCTGCTCTCACATTCGGTACAGCCATCGATGCCTTCGAGCTTCCTGTCACCATGATGGGCATCCTGTACTGGAAGACCTACTGGGAGATTGAGAAGGAAGCCCAGGATCTGGAGGGGCTGCTGGGGTCTCGGAGCAGTGGAGGGGCCTCCCATGGATCTGAGGGATGGGCTGTTTACTCCAGCAGCAGCATGAGCAGTGCGAGCAGGTCCAGAGAGGTGTCTGCTGGTAGGGAACAGAGCAGTGAGAGGAGCCTAAGCAGAGCAGGGAGAGGAGAATAGCAACACCAGAGGTAGCTAGAGGGAGGGTTGCAGAGACAGCACCTGTAATCTAGATGAGGAAGAACCTACTGTCTCCTCCTCAGAGGAAGAACCAGTTCAGAAGCAGCAGGGGGTAAGCGCTAATACAAGCCCTAAAACCATAATCCCACTAAGAGATGTCCAGAGCAGGGACACTGTAGGGACCCACAAACCCTTAACGTCTAGGGTAAGGGACAGTGCAGCTGGCCCACAGGGCAGGCAGTCCTCCCTGAGATGCTCCATATCTTCAGACTCCAGACACCGCAAGCAGACCAAAGCCAAGAGGAACATGACCATCTGGAAGAAGGCAGCTAGGACCCTGAGTGTGCTGTCCTTCATCCTGACCTGGACACCCTACAACACTATGGTGCTGGTGTCCATCTCCTACTGTGTGCCTGAGAAGCTGTGGCAGCCGGGCAATTGGTTCTGCTACATCAACAGCACCATCAACCCAGTCTGCTACGCCCTCTGCAACGAGCACTTCTATCACCTTCAAGACACTGCTGCTGTGCGGCCCAGGACAGAGGAACGGCTTATCACAGCAATCATGCCTCCTTCAGGACACACAAGATCAGCAGCACTGTCTGAACATTTTCAAAGCTAAACTTTACCTGCTGGCTTAGGAAGAGTCAGATCTGCCCTAGTAAAAGACACCATGCATGCATGCAAGGCGTAGAACCACTCTTTTGACTGTTCATTTTTTTATTTTTATGAACTGACTTGGTAAATGTGATGTGCATTGACATCTAGAACAGGCAATGGCAGAAAACCTACATAGATACGACTTTTAGGCAGTACCCTACCTTAAGAACATTACATTGCCTACATATATGGTAATCATGTAGTCTGTTTATGCCCTGGACTATCTTCCATCCCTCCTACCCTCCCCCTCAGTTCCTCTCTATGGGTAAATTGATCCATCCACTGCCTGAGGAAATGGCTTGTGTTTATGACACGGTGTTTATTAAACAGCAGGGTTATGAATTGTTCCATGTGCCTTAATGTTACATCTGATCACCAAGACCAGGCCTTGTACTTTGCAATATAAGGTACAGAATTCATTTCCAATGTTTTGGTTTCACAGACACAAAGATCCATCACTTATACAACAGTGCTTCAGTGATCCTGAAAGGCAACTGTGGTAATAGAGAAAATATGACATGGCACCAAATACAGGCAGTGTCAAATCTTTTATTTTCCTGGAAAAAAAGACAAAACCTTGTACCCTAAAGGAAACAGAGTTACAATCCAAATAAAGTTCCAAAACTGTTTTACATCAACTGAGTAAATATCATTGACGATTTACATTTTTTTTTGTTTTAAATGAACCAAAACCGTAATATTCCAAATGGCAACTGCCTCTAAACAAACAGCTAAACAAATGAAATGAGAAATACTTGTTTGATGCTTTAGTATTTGTTAGTTGGCTATTAATATAACATGATAGTATAGCAAAATGATATTACATAACTTCCTTACACCTTGATCAATCCAAATCTGAGTAGACCATGAGCACCCGTGTTTAGGGCACACATTATCATGCACTTGGTTACCTGTCTGTAGAGAGCGCAATGTCTACTGTTTCTCCTTTTGACCATGTCTGAGAATGAATCCAAATGTTTAAAAAACTAAATACTTTCACTAGTTTGAGGTAAAGTAATTGTAGCTAATTGTAACCATAGCCAAACTGGTGGAGAGCATTGCACCCAGCTTTGGGGGAAAAGCAGAGAAAATCAATGGGTAAATGGGTAAGAGAAAAGATTGAAGTGCTTTTGAACAGGTTATGGTAGTAGGTACAAGGATCAACGGTTTGCGTGTGTCAACAACTGCAACGCTGAGGTGTTTTTCACACTCAACATTATCCCACGTGTATCAAGAATGGTCCACCACCCAAAAAATATCCAGCCAACTTGACACAACTATGGGAAGCAATGGAGTCAACATGGGCCAGCATCCCTGTGAAATGCTTTCGACACCTTGTAGAGTCCACTCCCCGACAAATTGAGGCTGTTCTGAGGGCAAAAAGGGGGGTGGAACTCAATATTAAGATGGTGTTCTTAATGTTTTGTACACTTTGTGTATTTACAGTGCATTCAGAAAGTATTCAGACCCCTTGACTTTATCCACATTTTGTTACGTTACAGCCTTATTCTAAAACTGATTCAAATGTTTTTACCCCTCATCAATCCACACACACAATACCCCATAATGACAAACGTATCTGAATACTTTCTGAATGCACTGTATAGACCTATATATGACAAAGTCAAATAATGTTGCCTCCAAGGACAACACTACAGTATAGCAAGTGCAGGTACACCAGTCTGCAGTTTGTGGTAACACACCACTTTCTGACTAGACCGTCTGATGGCTCCACATCATCCCAAAAACATTCTTCCATCTCCCCACAGTCCCAGGAGCTCTTGAATGGCTCCTTACTGCCCTCCTCTGGCTATAAACGAAGGGAATCATAGAGCATGACAGTCTGAGATATGAGACAGTGGAGCAGGTTAGAGCAGGGTGGGATGAGACTTCAGAGCTGATATGGGCAGGTAAACACAAAGTCCTGTGCTTGGTAGTTGTCTGTTTTTAAATGATCTCCCAACACATAACAACAAGGAGTCAAAAAGGGGTCCAGATTAGGACTGCTGCATATCAACGTTTATTGGTCGCATACAGTTTGGCAGATGTTATAGCGGGTGCAGCAAAATGCTTACGTTACTAGGCAGTAAAATGTCAAACTGCTCTCCAGGACCAGTGTTGTCTACCAATGGATTAGGTAACTATTTTTGGTAAAAGGCTGGCTGTGGACATAGGATACACTAAAATTCACTCAATCACCATACCAACCAGCATCCATTCTGACTCCCTTTCCACAACAGCAGCAAACACCCGATCTTTAATTCCTTAAAAAAAAAGTTACGCCAAAGTCCTCTTTCTATCACCGAGATAGAGATTTATGTAATAGCAAGGCCCTCTTAACGCCCAATGCTTCCTAACTCTCAATATTGCCACTCCTGTCTTTTTAGCTAGCATTCCACTCCAGTCTTTTTAGCTAGCATTCCACTCGTCTTTTTAGCTAGCATTCCACTCCAGTCTTTTTAGCTAGCATTCCACTCCTTGCCACTCCTGTCTTTTTAGCTAGCATTCCACTCCTTGCCACTCCTGTCTTTTTAGCTAGCATTCCACTCCTTGCCACTCCTGTCTTTTTAGCTAGCATTCCACTCCTTGCCACTCCTGTCTTTTTAGCTAGCATTCCACTCCTTGCCACTCCTGTCTTTTTAGCTAGCATTCCACTCCTTGCCACTCCTGTCTTTTTAGCTAGCATTCCACTCCTTGCCACTCCTGTCTTTTTAGCTAGCATTCCACTCCTTGCCACTCCTGTCTTTTTAGCTAGCATTCCACTCCTTGCCACTCCTGTCTTTTTAGCTAACATTCCACTCCAGTCTTTTTAGCTAGCATTCCACTCCAGTCTTTTTAGCTAGCATTCCACTCCTTGCCACTCCTGTCTTTTTAGCTAGCATTCCACTCCTTGCCACTCCTGTCTTTTTAGCTAGCATTCCACTCCTTGCCACTCCAGTCTTTTTAGCTAGCATTCCACTCCTTGCCACTCCAGTCTTTTTAGCTAGCATTCCACTCGTCTTTTTAGCTAGCATTCCACTCGTCTTTTTAGCTAGCATTCCACTCCAGTCTTTTTAGCTAGCATTCCACTCCTTGCCACTCCTGTCTTTTTAGCTAGCATTCCACTCCAGTCTTTTTAGCTAGCATTCCACTCCAGTCTTTTTAGCTAGCATTCCACTCCAGTCTTTTTAGCTAGCATTCCACTCCAGTCTTTTTAGCTAGCATTCCACTCCAGTCTTTTTAGCTAGCATGCCACTCCTTGCCACTCCTGTCTTTTTAGCATTCCATTGCCACTCCTGTCTTTTTAGCTAGCATTCCACTCCTTGCCACTCCTGTCTTTTTAGCTAGCATTCCACTCCAGTCTTTTTAGCTAGCATTCCACTCCAGTCTTTTTAGCTAGCATTCCACTCCAGTCTTTTTAGCTAGCATTCCACTTCTTGTCACTCCAGTCTTTGGCAAATTACATGAATGTCAAGGAGTGGAATGTAATGGCTGAACAGAGAGCAGCTTTTAAATAATTCCCACCTTTATATTCTATACAAATATATAAATATACAAAACCTTTGAACATGTTTTTATTATGAACAAGCATTGGCATGCTAATTGACTCAAACTATTTATCTCCTCTACATGCAAAACTGATATTTTGCCGAATAAAAGTAGGATCTGAGCAGTGGTGTGCATGAACTGTATGTGAGACTGTGTTCAGGTATTTTGGCTGGCAAAAGTGGTTTAAGTCACTCAAACAAACTTCATCAAACACACATTGTGTTTGATATATTGACAAATAGTTGAAAACAAAAGCCTATGGGTCACTTGAGCTTGGAACTGTGTAACAGCCATATAAGAACCAAACCAAGACCTGTTTCAGCACGGGCTTGGTAAGGTGTTTCCCTTCCAAACCGAGACCTGTTTCAGCACGGGCTTGGTAAGGTGTTTCCCTTCCAAACCGAGACCTGTTTCAGCACGGGCTTTGTAAGGTGTTTCCCTTCCAAACCGAGGCCTTTTTCAGCAAGGGGTTGGTAAGGTATGCTTCCCCGAGGCCTGTTTCAGAAGGGGGGTTGGTGAGGTATGCTTCCCCGAGACCTGTTTCAGAAGGGGGGTTGGTAAGGTATGCTTCCCCGAGGCCTGTTTCAGAAGGGGGGTTGGTAAGGTATGCTTCCCCGAGGCCTGTTTCAGAAGGGGGTTGGTAAGGTATGCTTCCCCGAGGCCTGTTTCAGAAGGGGGGTTGGTAAGGTATGCTTCCCCAAGGCCTGTTTCAGAAGGGGGGTTGGTTAGGTATGCTTCCCTTTTCACAAGACATCTGTCCCACCCACTCCTCTCTGCTGACCAGTGATGGAGAACCTGTGAGAGGGTGGGGTCCATCACAACGGAGGGGCATTAGGTGTCCGGTATATGGACGCCTTGTCTTTCAACAGGTCCAGACACAGATGGCAGCTCCAGCTCCCTGTTAAGAGGATACAAGGAAACAGAGTGGTGAGTGACTCACACAGACTTGCTATAAATATCCTCTTCCATGGACCCACATTACATTTACATTACATTTAAGTCATTTAGCAGACGCTCTTATCCAGAGCGACTTACAAATTGGTGCGTTCACCTTATCTGGTCATTAGCCCAGTTGAAGTCACCGGATTTAAAGGTGCAGGCTATTTTGTGCTCTAATACCTTGCATTGACTAAGCATTTCAAGATTTCAAGGCTAGTTAACTGCTGAAAGCGGTGATTCATCAGTAAAACACCCGGCCGTGCTATCGTTGTCTGGCTACGCTGCCTGAGAGCTTGACTTAGACATTCTACTCTGCCAAATCTACTCAGATAAATATGTCTCCCTACGGAGATAAAACCACAACAGTCATCATCAAAAACTTTGACTCAAATATCCCCTATTAGACAGGCAAGTGGTCCCCAGTGGTACATCATGAACAGATAGATCCATTATCCTGCTCTCACCTTCTGGAGGTTCAGCCATAGGGGGGCTGAGACAGTACATGTGATAGCCTCTATCACAGTCATCACAGAAGAGAAGCTGGTCCTGGACAAAAGACAACAGGCTCATTATACAACGCAGTTTATCAGCGCACCACTTCATTTTAAATATACAGTGTACTTCATTTATCCCACAGTAACAAGTATGATGCCTGCAGGTGAACTCACGTCGTTCTCTGAGGTGCCACAGATGTTGCAGCACTTGCACTCGATGCACTGCCAGCGGTAGGTCTTCACTGCAGCCATCATCACAGGGGTGAACTGCAGGCAGGACGGGTGGCCTGGGTTGGACAGAGAATGGGTGAACAAACTGTCAGCCTCCATCATACTACTACTGGCCATCATGCGTCTGACTCGGAACACACTCAATAGCTTCCTAAAGTAAATACCACTCACACATGCATTGATTTGCATGCTCATACAAATATACACAAATGGTCTGAAAGGCCTAGGTTAGCCCTGTCTCTCAGGGTAAAGGCCAGGGTTGGAAGGGTTACCTGAACGTCCACAGTCTGAGCAGGACTGCAGCCCCTCTGACTGGCCCGTCTTCTGGTTGAGGGCTGAGTCCCCGAGGCAGAAGTCACAGTAGATATTGGGTATCGCCAAACCGTCTGGACCTTTCTTGGGTGCTGTAAGGGAGAAACACAGAATGAAATGACAAGTATGGGTCTGCATTCAAAGGTTTCAAATGCATTCAAATGGCGACTTACTCTTGGGCTCCTCAGGCTGGGGCGGGGTGGGGGTGTGGACCTCAGGCTCCTCCTTGTCCCCTCCCTCCTCCTCAGCCAGGTGGGAGTGGGCGTAGTGGTAGCTCAGGCCCGGACGGTTCTTGTAACGCTTCCCACAGACTGCCAGAGAAACCCCCAAACACAACACGTGTTAAAACGAAACATACTTAAACCATTAAGTAGCCTTCATACTAGAACAGAGTACATTTTTCTCCACTGAAAGATATCGCCTCGATCTGATCTTTTTTTACTGATGAGGAAAATCATATTGATGTATTAGTGTCCACGTGTCTGGTCTACAGCAATGGTATGGTATGCTCACCCAGACATCCATCCACTCACTCAATCACCCTCTCTTATTTCATCACACAATCCCATCATATTTCTTCATCTGATACCTAGAGGGGCCAGATTACTGACTGGGTCAGCTCCCAGCCCCCATTACACCCCTTCAGTTCCAACCCTAGCCCCAGTTGCAACACAATCTCCAACCCCAGTTCTCTATTTTCCCCCTCTGCATTGTTGGGAAGGACCTGTAAGTCAGAATTTGACTGTTAGTCTACACTGGTTGTTTACAAAGCATGTGACAAATAACATTTAATTTGAACCTCAGGCCGCCTGTCTCTATGTGAGTCAGACCGCCAGTTCCAGACCATTGTGCAACACGGTCCATGGTGCAGAACCCAGGTTAGGCATTCCTCAACAATCTCTCCCCCCATCACATCAGGATCCACACAGCCAGCACAGACATCAAGCTGGTTCAACACAAAAGCAGAGGCACTATTTCAGTCTAAAGAAACAGGTGAGGAGGACAAGACAAGTTAAGAAAAAAAGAAATGTAGCAAAGAAATGCAAATTAGACATATTCAGTTAAGAGACAGATTATGACATGAAAGAAAACACAGACTACATTTGATTGGCTGTAGTGTGTGCAATACGATAATGCGATATATGCCATTTAGCAGACACTTTAACCAAAGCAACACAGTCATGCGTTCATACATTTTACATATGGGTGGTCCCGGGAATCAAACCCACTACCCTGGCGTTACAAGCGCCATGCTCTACCACCTGAGCTACAAAGGACCACGATGTGATGCAATAATATCATGTGTGAAATACATATTTTACATTTAAGTCATTTAGCAGATGCTCTTATCATACATTTTCATATTTGTTTGTACTGGTCCCCCGTGGGAATCGAATCCACAACCCTGGAGTTGCAAGTGACATGCTCTACCAACTAAGCCAAGATGTTCCTGAATACAAATACCTTGGAGTAGCCTAAATGTACACTGCTTCTTAAACCGTGAGGTGGAACTCATGCACAGAGAAGGCATCTCCACACTACACATTCACAATCCACCGTCAAGCATATCAAGTTACTTATACTCTGAGTCAATTGATTTATACCTTGAAAATGAGACCTTATTTAGTGGATGAGGGGGAGGCAGCAACACTAACCTCAAAGCATTCTACATGTTAGCGAACACACACCGAGAGAAAGACAAACAGGCAGTAAGCAGACTGGACTGGAGGCAGAGGAAAAAGAAGGAGAAATATACCTCGTCCAGAAGGTTGTGAAATATGCTTTTGTCTGAAAGTGTCTGAAAGAGAGGAGAGAAAAGAGAGAAAAAGGAAAGAGACTGAGAAGTACGCTCACAGACTGACAGTATATAGCGAGAGACTCAGGAAGTACGCTCAAAGACTGAAGGAACAGAGAGAGACTCAGGGAAGTACGCTCAAAGACTGAAGGAACAGAGAGAGACTCAGAAGTACGCTCACAGACTGACAATCAGAAAGACATCAACATCACCCCAAGTTTAATCTGCAAGGGAAGACAATTTCAGGAGTGAAAAACAACCGACTGTCCGCTTCCCAACAAGAGAGTTCCTAGGGAGTAAAGAGAGTAGGCCCTCCTCCAAAGCCATCTGCACTCCCACTGTTCTCCTCCAAAGCCACCTGCACTCCCACTGTTCTCCTCCAAAGCCACCTGCACTCCCACTGTTCTCCTCCAAAGCCACCTGCACTCCCACTGTTCTCCTCCAAAGCCACCCACTGTTCTCCTCCAAAGCCACCTGCACTCCCACTGTTCTCTCCAAAGCCACCTGCACTCCCACTGTTCTCCTCCAAAGCCACCTGCACTCCCACTGTTCTCCTCCAAAGCCACCTGCACTCCCACTGTTCTCCTCCAAAGCCACCTGCACTCCCACTGTTCTCCTCCAAAGCCACCTGCACTCCAAAGCCACCCACTGTTCTCCTCCAAAGCCACCTGCACTCCCACTGTTCTCCTCCAAAGCCACCTGCACTCCCACTGTTCTCCTCCAAAGCCACCTGCACTCCCACTGTTCTCCTCCAAAGCCACCTGCACTCCAAAGCCACCGGCCCACTGTTCTCCTCCAAAGCCACCTGCACTCCCACTGTTCTCCTCCAAAGCCACCTCCAAAGCCACCTGCACCCACTGTTCTCCTCCAAAGCCACCTGCACTCCCACTGTTCTCCTCCAGCCACCTGCACTCCCACTGTTCTCCTCCAAAGCCACCTGCACTCCCACTGTTCTCCTCCAAAGCCACCGGCACTCCCACTGTTCTCCTCCAAAGCCACCGGCACTCACACTGTTCTCCTCCAAAGCCACCGGCACTCACACTGTTCTCCTCCAAAGCCACCGGCACTCACACTGTTCTCCTCCAAAGCCACCGGCACTCACACTGTTCTCCTCCAAAGCCATCTGCACTCCCACTGTTCTCCTCCAAAGCCACCTGCACTCCCACTGTTCTCCTCCAAAGCCACCTGCACTTCCACTGTTCTCCTCCAAAGCCACCTGCACTCCCACTGTTCTCCTCCAAAGCCACCTGCACTCCCACTGTTCTCCTCCAAAGCCACCTGCACTCCCACTGTTCTCCTCCAAAGCCACCTGCACTCCCACTGTTCTCCTCCAAAGCCACCTGCACTCCCACTGTTCTCCTCCAAAGCCATCTGCACTCCCACTGTTCTCCTCCAAAGCCACCGACACTCCCACTGTTCTCCTCCAAAGCCACCGGCACTCCCACTGTTCTCCTCCAAAGCCACCGGCAAGCCCTGCTGGGACTCACTGTCACAGGAGTAAGGCTTGTCCTTGTCCTCCAGTGCAGCTGCCGCAGCATCCAGCTTCTTCTTGGCACTGCTCACTCCACGACCCTAAGGACAAACACACCATCATATTCAATATCATAGGTACAGACATGGTGCCAGAGGACACAGTCACCATTTCAGATCACATGCCTGTAACATTGAGTAAAGTGAGTCTCTAACTGTAGGTGGCTCTGGATGAGAGCGTCTGCTAAATGACTATGCTAAATGTAAATGCAAAATGTAACATTAACAACAATTATTGGTTTAGAATAGCTTCACTCACCTTTCCCTTTCCTTTGCCTCTTCTTTTGGGGGTGTCCTCCTCATAGTCCTCATCCTCCAAGTCATCCAGGAAGTCATCTGGCTCCAGGACTCTCTGTATAGACAGAAGAATGCATGTTGCTGTAGTATCTAATGTCATTGGAGGACTAATAAACTGTAAACCATGCTATGTATCACACGATCCCTCCAACCAGAGCATGCTACGGTACCTTTCTGACGCGTGCTGCAGGGGTGACTCCCCCACAAGTGTAGTCTGCCAGACTGGACTCCTCTTCTGGCCCATGGAGCTCCGGAGGACCCCGTTTATCCAGGGGTTCCCCCTTCAGCAGGGCTTCCAGACTGCTGCCATCAGATGATGACAGGGCATCCTTCTTAAAACCCAAGTCCAGTTCTACAGACAGGGAGAACCACAAACAACCTTTACAAAGGAGTGAAGAACCAACAGAGAACTCTGGCACAGAGGGGCACACAAACATGTCAACACAGTTATAGTGTTATTAAGCTGACCAGTATCCCATGATTAGGACGTACCAGACTTTAGAGGGGGGAAGACCAGCCGGGGATCCTCTGGGGGGAGGGCTCGTCGTTTCTTCCTCCACCTGCGGGATGGGTAGGTGTACAGCTGTCCTGGGGCCACTCCTGAGAGAGGACAGAAGATGCACACTAACGTACCTAGACATTTATGATGACCTATAAAACAGACATTAACTTTCACTTTATGGCCTCCCGAGTGGCGCAGCGGCCTAAGGCACGCTTGAGGCGTCACTACAGATCCGGGTTCGATCCCGGGCTGTGTCGCAGCCGGCCGCGACCGGGAGACCTATGAGCCGACTCACACAATTGGCCCAGCGTCGTCCGGGTTAAGGGAGGGTTTGGCTGGCTGGGATGTTCCTGTCCCATTGTGCTCAAGCGACTCCTTGTGGCTAGAGCTGTATGGTGTTTCCTCCGACACACTGGTGTGGTTGGAAACATAGGTGAACACAATTTCTACCAAGTGCTTGAACTACAGTGATCTCTTTTGTTTTCGTCTCCAGATCATGAGAAGAAGATGAATGGTACTGCCAAGTGTTTAACAACTCCGGTCCTCCAGTACCCCCAACAGTAGACGTTTCCGTTGTGGCCTAGACAAGCACACTTGATTCTAGTAATCATCAAGCCCCTGACAGGTTGAATGAGGTGTGTCCAGGGCTATAACATAAATATGTACTGGAAAAACTCATATAGCCTACTACTCCAGGCTGTGAACTCAGTAGTTGAAATACTGTATGTGACTTCAATTTGTGTAGATGTGTAATGTATTTACCTGGTCCCCTGTGTCTCTTCTCCATCCAAATGTAACAGTTGCTCTGCGCCACTCCAGTCTGAGAGTCCAGGAAGGGCATTCGGACACTCCTCTCGGCACATAGCCGGGCGTTGTAGTTATGGCACTGCTCCATGGCATCTCTGTAGCACTGCTCTCCCAGCCTTCACCCACACACCGAGAGGAACGGCCAGGGACAAGTTAGCACCAGGAAACACACTGCCTGTGTATACTGTTATAAGAATGATACTCTTCCTGGGGTGCGCTGTAATGTAACTGCTGCTTCTGCAAAAGGATCTAAATAAATAAACCTTCATGCATCAGTTCAACAACTGACAGTACCTGTAGTGTATCTCTACCATAAAGAGGTTGGTATGGTATGTGTCCTACCACCTCTAAAACAAATCATGTCTAAATTCTACTGCTCTAGCGTGTTGTAAAAGAGGCTTAAAATTGTTCAAACTTCAAAGCCTTTATCTATCACAGCCACAGCTAAAAACCTTTTGGTCCTGTTTAAGCTGGCACCTCGGGGAGGCAGGCAAGCAGACTACATCATTGTCCCTGAACTCAGTCACTGTTGAGAATGTCAGCAGTTGCTCTTTTGTTGGCTTGGCAACAGCGGTCTGCCTGGTTGGGAGCAGCAGCCTCTGCTGGCTCAGCTTTTCAACACGAATCAGCTTGAGTGAAATCTATTTTTTACTTCCATAAATCGGTCTTCAAAGCTTCGTAGCACTAAGACTCTTAAATCCATTTTAGGCAAAGGGATACAGAAGCTTTCGGGAAAGTGGGTATGGAAAGAGGTCTATGAGAGACAACAGGGGTGTATTACTTGTATTATTTGGGAAAGTAGGTAGCCTAGTGGTTAGAGCATTGGGCCAGTAACTGAAAGGCTGCTGGCCCAAATCCCAGAGCTGACAAGATACAAAATATGTTGTTCTGCCGGTGAACAAGGCAGTTAACCCACTAGGCCATCATTGTAAATAAGAATTTGTTAACTGACTTGCCTAGTTATATAAAGGTTAAATAAATTTTATTACACAGGTTCTGTTGCGAAACGGTTTAAGCCTAACGAAAACATTTTACAAAGAAAACGAGATTTCTATTGGACAACTTCTGGTAGGTCCCTCCCTCCCTGCTCTGTTTGCTTCCATTTGGTTCTTAAACTGTAAATGGTTTCCGTGATGAACACACAGCGGTTCACGATTTGAAACATTTGTTGCATTGCATGCCATGGTCATTTTCTTTTTTATTGGTAGAATTTGTCTTGAAGAACATCTGATTCATATTACTCTAATCTTTTGGCAAAAGCTAGTTTTAACAATGCCTCAAGGACGTTCGTCATAGTGACTAATGCATTGTGGTGACATGGATTTTCTGTTGGAAAGCTAAAAAAAAAAAACATGCATTCCATTTCCACATGAAAGCATCCCAGGACCACGAATGCAGACAGTGTCAGCAGATATATTCATAATACTGATTGAACACCAGGATTTGAACTAATTTTGCAGCTAACTAAACTTAATAACCAAGTTGCCAGCTAACATGCTAATGATTGTAAACTAACATGTCACCATCCAATCTCTCTCACCGTGGGTGTTTTCAAACTCGCGTGGAATTAGGATTATGGATAGAGTTGCGGATATGCAGTTCTTCGTGTACATTTGCTCACTAGTGCCCAACGTTTGGTTATATAATGATGACACTTGGTTAATTTCAAAGTGTCCATTATACAAAAACACTTGACATAGCAGGTCAGTTTAGCTATGAGTACTGACACAGTTTGAAAACTGAGTTATTCGGTTCTTTTACCGAACATCTTAGACAATTTACGATACCATTTACATGTTTCTGTTACCACCGACCTTTACATTTAAACGTAAAACACATGTGCATACTTTAACTAGCTAGGGGGAAAGAACATAGCTACTTACAGTTTTACAACATTTTCAACAACAGCCGCCATCTTGGTTCGCTTTGCCGTGAAAGGTTGCGCATGCGCAATAAAAAAAATGCAGTTTGTAAATTAGACCAAGGTTATAGTAAAAAAAGTTAACCACTCATAGTTTAGGGCAGAGTACATTAGCCAGCTATGCAATTTCAGTAAATATAATTTAATCATGTCTTTCATTATTTTATAGGAAAATATGACACGTATGACATACATGTCATTTAGACTTCAGTGTTGCTATTAAAACGGATTAAATGTACTACTTTTAGTGATATACAAAAATGTCCAGCAGATGGAGATGTAAGCACATGGAAGAAAGGAATCATTCTGGGCATGGACTTCAAGGAGCTTTTCTGACATGTAAAATGTCAAACTCTCTGAATGCTATCCACTTTCATCATGTCAGTGGCCCAATATGACTTATTACACCCAAGCAGAGGTCCAAACTCAGACCAGGGAGAAAGAGGCTGGCATTGGTCACTCTGCTCTAGGCAGGCCTTTCCATTAAAACTATGCCCTCTGACATCTGTGTATGCCATGCTTTTAGACCTAGACACACAGCTGGTGTTCCCAGCCAATGAGGGAGACAGTGAAGCACAACACACTTGTTTGATTGTGAAACTCACAAGGGGTCTCCTTCGAATGTCATTAGTGTTTTAGATTAGGAGTTACATCATTTATCCAGGCCAGCGGGGACACGTTCCACTTACAGCATGAGGTTTTGAGTATGATTAAATAAGAGAGGAATAGACTGGGTGGTCCCATAATCAACACAAATCAATTCTGGAGGTCACCTAGGAAATCTTCAACCAGTGTTTGCCCAGTGGGATCTTCCTATCTCTGAAGTTCCTTGAAGACTCTAAAGCTCAAAGAGGCAAAACAAAATCTCAACAGCAAATCAAATTGAAAACACAGTTGAAACATGTTTTTAACTTGTTTGCGTCAACTATTTGCTCTGATCAGAGATACACCAATTAAGAGAAAAAAGGTTAAACATATATATTTGGTATCTCCCTCTTCTCATTCGCACGGCTTTTTCACTCGCATGTCTACCTCCCCTCTGAGATCCTCCCCCTGCTGGGCCCCTCTCAGTGGTGTTTCCAGACCGCTCCTGCTCTCAGGGTCACTGGCTGTGTGTGTCGAGGGCCCTGTGTTAACAAAGCAAGTTGGAGCCATTCCCAGGGCTATTCAAAAACTGGAGGGACCATGGCAAACAAGAGAAGGTGGGCGCGGGCACACGCACACACACACACACACACACACAGAAAAACTAAACAAGGATGTCTTTCTTCTTCTATCCATAACATTGCATTTATTCATAATCATTTACAGCTTGTAATTGTGTGATGCAAGTAAACAATTTGTCCAAACATGTCAAATATGCCAATTGATAGCAGCACGATAAGAGTCATTATCATACATAAAGATCAGCAAAGGTTATGATGTAATAGAGATATCTACAAAACCTTGAAGTTTGGTAAATATTAAACTGACTATTTATTTGGACAGTGAAGCTCAATTCTTTAATTTGGCTCTATACTCTATAAATGTTTCGAATGAGGCGACAGTACAGAATTGCACCTTTTTATTTGAAGGTATTTTCATACATATCGGTTTTACTGTTTAGAAATGAAAGCACTTTATGCATCTAGTCCCCTTATTTGAAGGTGTCATAAGTACACTGAACAAAAATATTAACGCAACCTGTAAAGTGTTGGTCCCATGTTTCATGAGCTGAAATAAAAGATCCCAGAAATGTTCCGTATGCACAAAAGCTTATTTCATTCAGATTTTGTGCACAAATGTGTTTACATCCCTGTTAGTGAACATTTCTCCTTTGCCAAGATAATCCATCCACCTGACAGGTGTGGCATTTCAAGAAGCTGATTAAACAGCATAATCATTACACAAGTGCACCTTGTGCTGGGAAGATAATAATGGAGCCGGAGGAGATGGCTGCCGTTTTACAGGCTCCTAACCAATTGTGTGTGTTATTTTGCATTAATTGTAACTTATTTTGTACATAATTTTTCTGGCACTGTCTAGTACGACAGAAAATAGCATCTGGATATCAGGTCAGTGATTACTCACCTCGTACTGGATGAAGATTTTTTTCTTTAACAAGTTGGACGTGAAGAATTTACTTAAGACACCGGACAAGGCCCAAATCCCTGTAATTCGCATGAAGACGAGACGGAGATATAGCGGTCGTAGGTCTGGAGAATCCAACGGTGAGTGGGTAACATGCCTCTACCATTAGTCCTATTAGCCAACATGCAATCACTGGATAATAAACTGAATGAGCTCCGATAAAGGCTATCCTACCAATGAGACATTAAAAACTCTAATATCTTATGTTTCACCGAGTCGTGGCTGAACGACAACATGGATAACATTCAGCTGGCTGGGTTTTCCATACATCGGCAAGATAGAAAAGCTTCTTCCTGAAAGATTAGTTTGCACAGACTACCCCAGCGGTCTGTGTCTATTTGTCAATAACACCTGGTGCATGAAATCTAATATTAAGGAAGTCTTGAGGTTTTGCTCGCCTGAGGTAGAGTATCACACGATAAGCTGTAGACCACACTATTTACAAAGAAAGTTTTCATTGATATTTTTCATAGCTGTCTATTTATCACCACAAACCGATGCTGGCACTAAGACCGCACTCAACAAGCTGTATAAGGCATTAAGCAAACAAGAAAATGCTCATCCAGAGGCGGCGCTCCTTTTGGCCTGGGACTTTAATGCAGGGAAACCTAAATCTGTTTAAGCATGTTACATGTGCAACCAGAGGGGAAAAAAACTGTAGACCACCTTTACTCCACACACAGAGACGCGTACAAAGCTCTCCCTCGCCCTCCATTTGGCAAATCTGACCAAAACTCTATCCTCCTGATTCCTGCTTACAAGTAAAAACTAATGCAGCAAGTACCAATGACTTGCTCAATACGGAGGTGGTCAGATGACGCAGATGCTACACTACAGGACTGTTTTGCTACTGTATCACAGACTGGAATATGTTCCGGGATTCTTCCGATGGCATTGAGGAGTACATCAGTCACTGGCTTCATCAACAAGTACATCGATGACGTCGTTCCCACCGTGACTGTACGTACATACCCCAACCAGAAGCCATGGATTACAGGTAACATTTGGACTAAGCTGCCACTTTCAAGGAGCGGGACTCTAACCCTTATAAGAATCCCGCTATGCCATCCGAAGAACCATCAACAGGCAAAGCGTAAATACAGGACAGATTGAATCCCACTGGCAAGATATGCAAACTTAGGGATGACATTCCAGCAACAAACGCTGACACTACACGTCCAAGTATATCGGACCAAATTATGATAGACAAGAATTGTACTTTTGAATTCCGTAAAGTCAGTGTGGAAGAGGTGAAAAAATTATTGTTGTCTTTCAACAATGACAAGCCACCAGGGTCTAACAATCTAGATGGAAAATTACTGTGGGATAATAGCAGACAATATTGCCACTCCTATTTTCTACATCTTTAATTTAAGCCTACTAGAGAGTGTGCCCTCAGGCTTGGAGGGAAGCTACTCAAGAATAGTAAAGCCCCCTTTTCTGGTTCAAATAGCCAACCAATCAGCCTGTTACCAACCCTTAGTGAACTTCTGGAAAAAAATGGTGATTGACCAGATACAATGCTATTTTCGAGTAAACAAATTGACAACACCATTTCAGCATGCTTATAGGGAAGGACACTCAACAAGCACAGCATTTACAACAAATGACTGATGATTGACTGAGAGAAATTGATGATATAATGATTGTGGGGGCTGTCTTGTTAGACTTCAGTGCAGATTTTGACATTATTGATCATAGTCTGCTGCTGTAAAAACATATGTGTTATGTCTTTACACCCCCTGCTATAATGTGGATAAAGAGTTACTTGTCTAACAGAACACAAAGGGTGTTCTTTAATGGAAGCCTATCAAATATAATCCAGTTAGAATCAGAAATTCCCCAGGGTAGCTGTTTAGGCCACTTGTTGTTTTTCCAATTTTTACTAACGACATGCCACTGACTTTGAGTAAAGCCAGAGTTTCTATGTATGCGGATGACTCAACACGTCAACTACTACAGCGACTGAAATGACTGCAACACTCAACAAAGAGCTGCAGTTAGTTTCAGAGTGAGTGGCAAGGAATAAGTTAGCCCTAAATATTTCTTAAACTTAAAGCATTGTTTTTTTTAACAAAGCACTCACTAAACTCTAAACCTCAACTAAATATTGTAATAAATAATGTGGAAATTGAGCAAGTTGAGATGACTAAACTGCTTGGAGTAACCCTACATTGTAAACTGTCATGGTCAAAACATATTGATGCAGGAGTAGATAAGATGGGGAGAAGTCTGTCTATAATAAAGCGATGCTCTGCCTTCTTAACACCATCAACAAAGCACGTCCTACAGGCCCTAGTTTTGTTGCACCTTACAGTCGTGTGGTCAGGTGCCACAAAAAGATGGTACACAGAGAGCTAATTTTAATAATATGCATGTCAATCTCTCCTGGCTGAAATTGGAAGAGAGATTGACTTCATCACTAATCACACATCAAGTAATAGCGCAAGCAGTAAAATTAGATTTAAAAAACAGATTAAAAAACACCATATGGAACAGCAGGGACTGTGAAGCAACACAAACATTGGCAAAGACACACACACACACACACACACGATAACATACAAACACATGGATTTATTACTGTGGTAGTGGTGGAGTAGGGGCCTGAGGGCACACAGTGTATTGTGAAATCGTTGAATGTATTGTAATGTTTTAAAATAGTATAAACTGCCTTAATTTAGCTGGACCCCAGGAAGAGTAGCTAATGGGGATCCATAATAAATACAAATACTACTACTTCTCCGACGCTCGTCGGATGTGGCAGGGGTTGCAATCTATTACAGACTACAAAGGGAAGCAGAGCCGTTAGTTGCCCAGTGACACAAGCCTACAAGACGAGCTAAATTACTCCTATGTGCGCTTTGAGGCAAGCAACACTGAATCATGCATGAGAGTACCAGGTGTTCCGGACAGTTGTGTAGAAATGAATTATAAATAATGTATTTTTGGAGTCACTTTTATTGTAAATAATATAGAATGTTTTTGAGCATTTGTACATTAATTTGGAAGCTACCATGATTACGGATAATCATGAATGAATCGTGAATATTGATGAGTAAGAAAGTTACAGAGTAGAGTTGTACTTTTGACTACTTTAATACACTAAGTGAATTTGTCCAAATACTTATGATACCTTCAAAATGGGGGGACTACATTCTTTCATTTCTAAACGGTAAAACATACTGTATATATATATGAAAAATACCCTAAATAAAAAGGTGACATTTTGTTCCATCACCTCATATAAAACATTTGATCTCAAATCCAAAATGGTGGAGTATAGAACCAAATTAAAAGTTTTAGCTTCACTGTCCAAATAAATATGTAGGGAAGTGGAGCCTCATATCTGGCGATTCAGGTATTAGCAGAAGCCAGTGCCATAGCAACTATGATAAACGAAGTGATGACGACAAAGGGTTTTGGCTCCGTATGCTGCAACCACTTTCTAAAACAGCCAACACTTACTTGGAGGTCTAGACTAGTAGCTAGATACAATAGGAAACATGCCAAAATAACTTGAGTTCAGTTGTTGTAGGAGGCATACCATGCATATCACAACTTAAAAAGTAACACCAAAGTATGTTACCATAGTCATTAGGTGCAGCATACAACTGAGTAGATTATAGAAATCTGGATTTATAGCAGTTGCAGGAGCCAGTGAAGGTTAGTAGTGTTGATGTCAGTCTGTCAACAGGTGCTGTCCCAAACGCTGCAGGAGAGCCTGACACACTGTTCTGCACCGTACAGCTCCCCTGTCACTGAGTGGCTGGCTGCAGATCTGTCAGCAGAGCTCCAGAGTAAACAGACACAGGCTTACGTAACACCATTCTGGCCTGGCCATGGTCAGCAGGACAGACTGCACTGCAGGCTCTGGCTCCAGCTCCAGACAGACTGCACTGCAGCACATCTTACCATATCCTTTCTCTCTCTCTCTCTCTCTCTCAGAGTCCAAACAGACTGCACTGCAGCACCTCTAATCACATCCTCTCTCTCTCTGCAACATATGTCTATTAATATAGTCCTCTTCTCAACATGTCAGCTATGGAGCCAAGTTCTTTTCCATCTAATTTAGTAATCACTTGAGCATGCACAGGGTGCACAGGAGGCTGCTGAGGGGAGGATGACTCATAATAATGGCTGGAATGGAGTGAATGGAATGGTATCAAACACGTGGAAACCATTTATTTGATGTGTTCAATACCAATCCATTTATTCTGTTCAAGCCATTACTATGATTTACTCCTGAGTGGCACAGAGGTCTAAGGCACTGCATCTCAGTTTTAGAGGTGTCACTACAGACTCTGGTTTGATCCCGGGCTGTATCACAACAGGCCGTGATCGGGAGTCCACAATTAGCCCAGCGTCGTCCGGGTTAGGGGAGGGTTTGGGCAGTCATTGTAAAATAAGAATTTGTGCTTAACTGACTTGCCTAGTTAGTTTTAAAAAAATGAGCCCCTCCTCTTCAATTAAGGTGCTACTGGCCGCCTGTGACAGGGTGGATATGTATGGAGTGAGAACATTAGATTTGATCTGATGAGTTGATATCCAAAAGTAAACAGAAATTATAGAGCAGTTTAAAAGCTGTAATTAACGTAGATATATGCAGTTACAATGCCAACAGGTTTATAGTGCTTTAGTAAGTGTGTGAAAGTATCAAGACATTTGATCCAATATGAGATTAATCAAATATTATACTATACTATAACGATATTGTTTAGCGTTATGCATTAATGTAGTGTATGTTAGCCTACAGTAGGACATGTAATGTATAGAACCCCTGTTGGGTACATTATAAATGGGTTAACGGGTATCCAGCGTTTTTTGCCATTCTTAAGGTAGACCTGCACATCATTGGTCCACCGTTATCAAAGAACCAACGTATGTTCTAAATGATCTACCATTTCACTTTTGAAATAATTTGTACAATGTTGAAGTGAATCAGTGCACCTTTCGGTGCAAATAATAAAGCATTTCTTATTGGGTTTGTGAAGAATCATTAACCTGTTATCATTATCCAGTTGATTGCTACGTTGTTATTGATGTAATACTGAATAGAACAATATATACCCCATGCAGCAATTGGTGTTCCAGCAACTCTACACTGTATTGTACTGCAAACACTGAAGTATCTTGTAACTAGAATTCCAAATAACATTGGTAATAGTCTGATTGTGAACTTTTCTGTGTTGGTACAGAGATAGTTGGTGCAACACAAGGACTTGGATGGCTACAGCGGTGAGAATCTCTTTATGAGCAGTCTCAGGTTGGGAATCAAAGCGTGTCCAACATCTCAATGACCAGAGCCTGAGAGCCAGGAAAAACAGAGCGCTTTGCTCTGTAGATCTGCTGAAAGGACGACAGATATGGAACTGCACTCTCCAACACTCAGTGTCTCTCCTGATACAAAGTTACAACTTTCACAATCTTGCAGTAAAAATGAACAAAAGCTGAAGACAGAGACTCAGGGAGGTGACTTCCTCTCCCACTCTGGCTCTCTGTCCTTGCAGAGATGACATCATCCCTGTCGTACAGTTCATCTTTCCGTAAGTGTGTGTCTTTGAGAACAATATCCCCAATCAAGTAGAGTCTGAATAGAATGTCTGTTCCAGAATAGCTTCATAAGTTGGATAAATCTGTATGACACGCGCAGCAAACTGTGATCTTCGGAGTACGTAGAGTAGTCTACAGCTCAGGTGCAGTAAAAAAATGATCTAACACTGACCTTCAGGTTTACCATACCCTTCCCACTGACATATTAGCCCAAACAGATAGATATATGCTGACCTCAGTTCCTGACCAGCAGTGTATTCTTTCCCCAGTCTCTTCATGTACTCTTTGGAGGAAGGGCAAAGGAGATTTAACAGTCAGCTTTTGGCTCATGTCACCTCATTAGACAACACTTCCTACATTAAGTAATTCAAATATGGAAAAGTGTAGAAAGATATTCAATATCAATTAAAACACTAACAGAAACTGATGTTAAGTTCCAGAAAAAAAAACACTTAATATGAGCAAACTACTGTCCAAACCCAGCCTTGTGATCAAGCAAGGCCTGGTTGAGGTCAGAACCTCCTGTGTTACACTACGAGGGACAGAGGACCGAGGGAGGAGGACTTCCCATGGTCAGGTGTAGAGCTCTTGCCGTCCTCCCTGCAGACAGGTTCCGTTGAGGCCGTTGAGGCGCTGGCGGTCCATGATCTGCAGCACGTCATCCAGGATGGAGGGGCCCAGGTCCAGGTGCAGGGAGAGCAGGGAGCCTGCGTTGGACAAGTAGGGACGCTCCTGAACCCGGTCATCCAGATAGGGGTCCTGGATACACACATCGTTGTCTGATGAAAACCTGGGAGAGGGTGGGCAGAACTGGGAAGTCCTGCTGGGAGTCTGGGCCAAGGGGGAGTCCAGGCCTGGGTGATGGGACATCAGGATCTTGTCATCCAGGTGAAGTCGAGGAGGTTTGGGTGGGGGGGCTGCATTCTGAGGCGGGTGGGGGACAGTGGGGGGTGCAGAGGTGACGGGCAGGGTGATGGCCTGCAACCCTCCAATGACGGGCAGAGAGAGGGCGTTCTTCAGAAGGGGGGAGCTCTCTGAGGAGGCTGTGTGTCCGCTGATGCTGGCAGTATGCCTGAACTGGAAGGGCTCTGCGTACATAGAAGAGCGCTGGGATAGGCAGTCGCCCTGCTGCCCAGGGAGCAGGTGGAACTTCCCCTCCAGGAAGGACAGGTCCCCAAATAGGTTGTCCTCCCCCCCGCCGCTGCCGATGTGGATGGTGTGGCGGAAGTCCCCAAGCGGAGGACTGATCATGTCCGAGGAGAGGATGTCCCGCAGCTTTTCTTTCTTACCCTTCCTGCTCCGCCGCTTCAGGTATATGGGCGCCTTGGTGGACATGTCTGGAGCCCTCCCTGGGCAGCAGAGACTCAACTCCTGCAACACCGTGAGGGGTGGGGTGGTGGTGGTGGGGAGGGGGGCTGGGCAGAGCTTCTCTCTGAATCAGACACAGGAAGAAGAAGAGGGAACCAGGCTGGCTGCGCTGAGCTGAGCTTTTAACAGTCAGGCCTGGTGCTCAGGGAGGACTGCTACTTCTGCAGCCAGCTTTACTGATGAATAGTCCCAAATAAAGTCCACATCACTCTCTTGTTACAGCGCTTCACAGTGAGTGTTGGAGAGATTTTTTGGTGAGGTCCGCTCACTGTGTCCACGGTGTCAATCACCTCCCACTGCGGAAACAAGCAGAAGAAATCCATTAGTTTTATATGCTATCATAGAACCGTTGCTCTAAAATGCATGCTATATAAACATGGAGGAACAATACTCTCATGATATTACATGACGTCTGATGTTCAGAAACTTAATTTGTAAGGAAAATAAACACTCAAGTGTAAAAAAACAACCGTGACACATAAAAACCCAGAGACCCCTTAAGGTCTAGTTTGATAGAGTTGAGCTGAAATAAAGTAATTCAATAAACATTTCCATCGTATCATAGCAACAACAGGACATAAAATAATCACTCAGTCTATTGTTGTTGGCAATGCAGCATGGGAAACGTTTCTTACACGGTGAATGCCAGAATGAATGAATCAGGATGCACTGCTGAGGAGTGATAGGGCGATATGTGAGTGTGAAGGTGTGAATAAGAGAGGACACTTTCAGTAGCATGCCTTGTGGACGAGAGAGAGGTTAGCCTGGTTTAAACCTATTTAGGGAGCTTTAGTGAGGCAGGTGTGTGTGTCAGGCTGGCAGACAGTAGTTCTGAAGGAGGCAGATTAAAGTGCTGCTGCTCAGTGAGGGCCTTGGCCAAGCAGAGCAGGAAAAGCTGGGTATGAGAGAGAGGGCATGACTTGACATTAACTCTTAGGTTACAGCTATGAGATAGGGATAGCTTTACAGTAGCACCACTGAGTGCACAGGAGGAGCTTGAGCCTCAGGCACTCACAGAATATTTACTTTAATGTTCGCTGTCAGCTACTGTGCACATAGATCACTCTGCAACAAAAACGAAACAATGTCTCCCCTCTACCAGCATACGAAACACAATACCTGACCTCAACGTGCATGTCAAGTTAACAATGGTACTAGTGAATAAAAGCCCCAAAAAGGTACCAGAAGAGACAATATGATGTCACATAATGTCAGGGCAGTAGAGCGAGAGGAACTGGTCGAACCAACTTGATCGAAGCTCTGCTGAACCAGAACAGAGCGCATTCTGGTTGGTGACAGATAGCACATACACACATTGTTAACTAACAGAGAGAAAGAGAGTGAGTTTATTTTCCCTTTGTACTTCAAATATTTGCACATTGTTAAAACACAGTACATACAGTGGAAGTTGGAAGTTTACATACACTTAGGTTGGAGTCATTAAAACTTGTTTTTCAACCACTCCACAAATGTCTTGTTAACGAACTATAGTTTTGGCAAGTCGGTTAGAACATCTACTTTGTGCATGACACAAGTAATTTGTCCAACAATTGTTTACAGACAGATTATTTAACTTATAATTCACTGTATCACAATTCTAGTGGGTCAGAAGTTTACATACACTAAGTTGACTGTGCCTTTAAACAGCTTGGAAAATTCCAGAAAAGGATGCCATGGCTTTAGAAGCTTCTGATAGGCTAATTGAGTCAACAGTTTGAGTCAACTGGAGGTGTACCCGGCAATGTATTTCAAGGCCTACCTTCAAACTCAGTGCCTCTTTGCTTGACATCACGGGAAAATCAAAAGAAATCAGCCAAGACCTCCATTTTTTTTATAGACCTCCACAAGTCTGGTTCCACCTTGGGAGCAATTTCCAAACGCCTGAAGGTACCACGTTCATCTGTACAAACAATAGTACGCAAGTATAAACACCATGGGACCACGCAGCCGTCATACCACTCAGGTAGGAGACTTGTTCTGTCTCCTAGTGATGAATGTACAATGGTGCGAAAAGTGCAAATCAATCCCAGAACAACAGCAAAGGACCTTGTGAAGATGCTGGAGGAAACGGGTACAAAAGTATCTATATCCACAGTAAAACGAGTCCTATATCGACATAATCTGAAAGGCAGCTCAGTAAGGAAGAAGCCACTGCTCCAAAACTGCCATAAAAAAGCCAGACTACGGTTTGCAACTGCACATGGGGACAAAGATTGTGACCATTGTTGTTTGGAGGGAAAAGGGGGAGGCTTGCAACCCGAAGAACACCATCCCAACCGTGAAGCACGGGGGTGTCAGCATCATGTTGTGGGGGTGCTTTGCTGCAGAAGGGACTGGTGTACTTCACAAAATAGATGGCATCATGAGGAGGGACAATTATGTGGATACATTGAAACAACATCTCAAGATATCAGTCAGGAAGTTAAAGCTTGGTCACAAATGGGTCTTCCATGGACAATGACCCCAAGCATACTTCCAAAGTTGTGGCAAAATGGCTTAAGGACAACAAAGTCAAGGTATTGGAATGGCCATCATAAATCCCTAACCTCAATCCTATAGAAAATATGTGGGCAGGACTGAAAAAGCGTGTGCGAGCAAGGAGGCCTACAAACCTGACTCGGTTACACCAGCTCTGTCAGGAGGAATGGGCCAAAATTCACCCAACTTATTGTGGGAAGCTTGTGGAAGGCTACCTGAAATGTTTGACCCAAGTTAAACAATTTAAAGGCAATGCTACCAAATACTAATTGAGTGTATGTAGACTTCTGACCCACTAGGAAAGTGATGAAAGAAATAAAAGCAGAAATAATTCTCTACTATTATTCTGACATTTCACATTATGAAAATAAAGTAGTGATCCTAACTGACCCAAGACAGGGAATTTTTCCTGGGATTAAATGTCAGGAATTGTGAATAACTGAGTTTAAATGTATTTGGCTAAGGTGTATGTAAACTTCCGACTTCAACTGTAGCTAATAATATAACATTTAAAATGCCTTCATTACTTTGTGATAGACAGAGGGTAGCAGTGCCAACTGAATCACTGGTCTGTGGAGATAATGACAGACAGAGAGAGACGTGCTTCATCTCTAGCTGCATTCTGTTTGGCCACAGTGAAGGAGTCTCTCTCAGACATGCCATTGTGGACCCAGACTGTGTACGTGAATACTTTGCAATGGTCTAAAGCACACAATCAATCTGTTTCATTCAAACGAGCAGGGTAGAAGACGCATCAGGATGATTCAAATTTAATAATGCAGTAGGATACTTCACTGAAAAGGTTTGGACAAAACATTGTAATGAGATTCTAGCCTTGTCGCAGATCCCTTGTCTTGTTCGTATGGAAAAGCTATACATCTGCTGACCAGACTAATGAAATTCCTTTGCCTCCATAAAATGTATTTGTCAGAGTTAATGATCACTCTAATCAAATAGTATTCAATCCTGGTAACAATGGGTTTGAAAAGACTTATTATACACATACTGTGTAGAAATATCATGTATGCTTAACACAATAAAACACACTCTTTCCCTTTCATATAGGCCTACTCACTCAAACATAGTATGCATGCACACTCTCAGAGTGAGCGCTTCTGTTGCACATACTGTAGTAAGCAGTTTCCAAGGCCTGTCAGGCACATTTGAAAGAATGCTTCAGTGCTTTGTCAACATAAAGCAGCCAAGATCTTGGCAAACAAGTGGGATTAAAGACTGCTCGTGGTCACATGATATTAATTACGCTTTTTTTTTTTGTTGCACCGGTTCAGAAACAAAAGACAGACGACTACTCAAGTGCAACCGTCTCGGAGGCCAAGGTGACCACCAGGGTTGACATTATAAACCCCAACCACAGATACAGCCACTGGCACAGCCCAGCCAAGAGCCATAGCTGAGGGACATCTTACCTGAGCCGTTACTTCAGACACATTGGCCATCTGAGTTGTGTGTGACACCACTGCTCCCCTTATCCAAGGTGATGAAGGAACCAATGTTGTGGAGACAGTCTTTCTCCCAAAAAGCAACCAGGGCTTGACCATAGAGGTGCCACATCAAGGAACCACAGCAAGGAGCCACAGCAAAGAGCCACAAGCAAGGAGCCACAGTGGAATAAATACAATGCAGACAAACACGTGGTTTCCATTCCAGACATTACAATGAGTGCATCCTCCTATAACTCCTCCTCACCAGCCGCCACATAGCTCTTTGTTTCACGACATTTTATCATGCAATGGTATTTTCCTAATTTTCGTAATTCAGTTCCAGTTTTCACAAAAAGTGGGGAAAACACAGGCAGAATAAGATTGAACTGAGAACCTCATTGAAGTACTTTCAACGCAATTTCAAGGAGATAAAAAAAAATACACTGGAAAAATAAACATAGGATTCTGAAGGGTCTGTTTTGACATGCCCTTTTTATACTTTCCAAAAATGTACAGCTTCTTGTGTGTCAACCTTTCCAACAAGAGCTGAATCCATGAAGTGACCAGGCTTTGTAAGCCAGTTCTTAACTGCCACAGCTGAGATAGAACAATGCTTGGTGAAGCCCTTGAAAAGCTTGTTCATTTGTTAGATATTGTATGGGACATACTGTCACAACATGTTTGTCCCAGGCTGTCATTGACAGAACTCACACAAAGAGAACTCTCAGAGGTCTAAGGAGGACATTGTTCACCCAGAACATACTGTTGACTGCAACCGAGTGCTTTTTTTGAACAATGCTCGCAGTGTCACCATTCAAATGACTCGGTCAGAGGAGGCCAGTGAGAGACAACAGGCCTCAACGGCTGAAGGGATGATCATGTCATTCAGAGTTTGAAAGAATTTCACTGCTGCAAGGCTGGAGAATTATGGTCTGCTTGAAAGAAGTCAGGTGGTAGAAAAAGACATCTCTCACAAGCCACTCCTGAAAGTGATTAGTAGATCTGGAGCTGAACGTTTTTTTGGATGGTATTTTAGATTCCTTTCTCATGATACAAACAGAACCAGACAGATAATTCTTTCAAAAATCCTTACCTATTAAGGATCATTTGGGAATGCTCATCTAGGGTAGGAAAGGGTTGTGAATGTGTGATGTTTGGTCAACAATAATAGAACAGTATAATTTGCAGAAACATATAAACTAATGAATTTGAGGATTGTAGCACACTACCCCAAATCCACCTCTGTCCCAAGAAGAGGACCATTTTCTATCAACACATACTTCTTCAACAAATACAGGACAAATGAAGAGTCAATTCAGATGAGCAGAAGGGAACAGGTCATTCTCAATGACATTGATGAATGATTTGATATATTGTTAGATATGTTCCCTAGTATCTAGAACATGATTTAATAGAGGTGTGCTGCAGTATAACACAACACGCACACTCGCCCTAAAAGGTTGACTAATGGGCTAACAGAAATATGGAATCCTCAAAATAAGATATGACTCCAATTTGGTCACATTAAACATTGTCTGTAAAACTCCCCTGACGTTTGATGAGGCAGATAATGTCGGAGGGTGGTTTTCCGCGGTACCTCTCCTATTTCTAGGATACCTAGGTTATATTTAATATGTCTTCTCGTTACACGCATCTTAGTTGCTGTGCGCAGCATTCAAGAAGGTAGAATAGATTAGATCTGCTTACCTCACCGATGCCAGATGACAGTCCTGACTTTTACCAATAAGACCGGCCTCCACTGCTCCCTGCATAGAGCAGGGGTCGGATATTTGAGTGTGCGTAAATAATGTCAGAAGTCCCTGTGCTTGGCGAGCGTAGGTGCCTGCACCGGACAAATAACCGCTTCTTCATTTGATGCCATGGTCCATAGGCTGCTAAAGCGACGATGTGCCGATATCGTAGAATCAGAGATGCGCTATACCTCTTATCGCTAATTATCGCTTTCTCACTTTGCTTAGAGTGCGCGCTTAAATAATGGTGAATAGCTGGAAACTCTGTCACTGGATTTCGCGCAGAACACTTTGATGGCCTATTCCTCAGGGTCCCACAGTGCGCATATCACCTTTGTGAGCATATCACAAACTCCCGATGGTAAAAAAATAAAACGACAGTTCTCCTCAGTGAACATTCCATGAAAAAGCTGTAATCCAGGGCGGGCTTCTCCTTCTCGGTTGGACTATATGTCTTCCTCGTTCCTACAAATTCCGACACATCATGCGCTTCCGTCGCTGTTCAGATGTGCGCGCACACTGACTCACAGTTACACCCCTTGTTTGTCAGTGGAATCACACACCTCTTTTTGACACAGGAGAGTTGGCTTTGGAGAGCTGGCTTTGGAGAGCTATTCATTAACACATATTTGTTTATTTGGAATCCCCAATCAATCATTTGGAACAATTGAAATAGTGCAATAATTATCTCACATGAAATGTTTATTTTGGACTTTTTAATGTGCCTATTATAGAAGATAAGATCGAGAGGAGTGAGTCAAACCATACGAATAGACCTGTAAGGAAGGAGAGCAAAAAGGGATAACTAATGCTACTGTGTGCCTGGTGCCCAAATCTGTGCCAAACATGCATGACACATTTGGCGGGAAGGAAACCGTTATAGCGGTTCCATTCTGATACCCCGAAACCAACGAAAGACTACAATGCAACCCCCACAACGGGTATCAGTCTATGCAGTGTCATTTTGAAATATTCTGTGGTCAGTTGCTATTTCCTTAAACGTACCTTATAAATGTAATATGAAGTCCCACAGGCCTATAATATGTTTCATGTATTTGATTTTGAAGCTAATTATGTTAACATAGGTATGTGTAAGAAAGCAACCTGCTTCCTCTGAATCCAATGTAAACCTATGCAACCCAAAGTTTGAGCTAGTCTACAACCAGAAGAGCACATTTTACACTAGTCACTCAAGGATAGGCCTATGTGCTATCACCTACATGAGACAGTTAAACCAAACCAAATAATTGTATTTGACACATGACATGTAAACAAGGGGTGTAGAATAACAGTGAAATGCTGACTTACTGCCCTTCCCGAAAATGCAGAGAGAAAAGTAGAGCAATTATAACACAAGGAATAAATACACAATGAGTAATGATAACCTGGCTGTACACACGGCAGTGCCGAGTGGATGTGCAGGGTACGAGGTAATGGAGGTAGAAATATACAGTGAGTAATGATAACCTGGCCGTACACACGGCAGTGCCGAGTGGATGTGCAGGGTACGAGGTAATGGAGGTAGAAATATACAGTGAGTAATGATAACCTGGCTGTACACACGGCAGTGCCGAGTGGATGTGCAGGGTACGAGGTAATGGAGGTAGAAATATACAGTGAGTAATGATAACCTGGCCGTACACACGGCAGTGCTGAGTGGATGTGCAGGGTACGAGGTAATGGAGGTAGAAATATACAGTGAGTAATGATAACCTGGCCGTACGGCACGGTGGAGTGCAGGGTGAGTGGATGTGCAGGGTACACACGGCAGTGAGGTGCAATGGAGGTAGAAATATACAGTGAGTAATGATAACCTGGCCGTACACACGGCAGTGCCGAGTGGATGTGCAGGGTACGAGGTAATGGAGGTAGAAATATACAGTGAGTAATGATAACCTGGCCGTACACACGGCAGTGCCGAGTGGATGTGCAGGGTACGAGGTAATGGAGGTAGAAATACACAATGAGTAATGATAACCTGGCTGTACACACGGCAGTGCCGAGTGGATGTGCAGGGTACGAGGTAATGGAGGTAGAAATATACAGTGAGTAATGATAACCTGGCTGTACACACGGCAGTGCCGAGTGGATGTGCAGGGTATGAGGTAATGGAGGTAGAAATATACAGTGAGTAATGATAACCTGGCCGTACACACGGCAGTGCCGAGTGGATGTGCAGGGTACGAGTTATGGAGGTAGAAATATACAGTGAGTAATGATAACCTGGCTGTACACACGGCAGTGCTGAGTGGATGTGCAGGGTACGAGTTATGGAGGTAGAAATATACAGTGAGTAATGATAACCTGGCCGTACACACGGCAGTGCTGAGTGGATGTGCAGGGTACGAGGTAATGGAGGTAGAAATATACAGTGAGTAATGATAACCTGGCCGTACACACGGCAGTGCCGAGTGGATGTGCAGGGTACGAGGTAATGGAGGTAGAAATATACAGTGAGTAATGATAACCTGGCCGTACACACGGCAGTGCCGAGTGGATGTGCAGGGTACGAGGTAATGGAGGTAGAAATATACAGTGAGTAATGATAACCTGGCCGTACACACGGCAGTGCCGAGTGGATGTGCAGGGTACGAGGTAATGGAGGTAGAAATATACAGTGAGTAATGATAACCTGGCCGTACACACGGCAGTGCCGAGTGGATGTGCAGGCTACGAGGTGAGTAATGATAACCTGGACAATTCCTATGACCTCATGGCTTGGTTTTTGCCCTGACATGCACTGTCAACTGTGGGTCCTTATTTATATAGATAGGTGTGTGCCTTTCCAAATCATGTCCAATCAATTGAATTTACCACAGGTGGACTCCAATCAAGTTGTAGAAACATCAAGGATGATCAATGGAAACAGGATGCACCGAGCTCAATTTCGAGTCTCATAGCAAAGGGTCTGAATACCTCTGTAAATAAGGTATCAGTTTATTTTCTAATTTGCAACAATTTCTAAAAACTGTTTTCGCTTTGTCATTATGGGGTATTGTATGTAGATTGATGAGGAAAATTAATAATTTAATCTATTTTAGAATAAGGCTGTAACATAACAAAATGTGAAAAAAGTCAAGGGGTCTTAATACTTTCCGAATGCTCTGTACATACAGTATAGGTAGGGGTAAAGTAACTAGGCAACAGGATAGATAATAAACAGCATATGTGATGAATCAAAATAGTTAGTGCAAAAAGGGTAAATGCAAATAGCCCAGGTAGCTATTTGGTTAACTATTACCAGTCTTATGGCTTGGGGGTAGAAGCTGTTCAGGGTCCTGTTGGTTCCAGCCTGTGGGTGGATCGGTACTGCTTGGCGTGTGGTAGCAGAGAGAACAGTCTATAACTTGAGTGGCTGGAGTCTGACCATTTTTAGAGCCTTCCTCTGTGCCTTGTTTAGAGGTCCTGGATGGCAGGGAGCTCTGTCCCGGTGATATACTGGGCCATACGGACTACCCTCTGTAGCGCCTTGTGGTCAGATGCCTAGCAGTTGCCATACCAAGCGATAATGCAGCCACTACTCTCAGTGGTGCAGCTGTAGACTTTTTGATGATCCAAGGGCCCGTGTCAAATCTTTTCAGCCTCCTGAGGGGGAGGAGGCATTGTCGTACCTTCTTCACGACTGTGTTGGTGTGTTTGGGCCATGTTATTTCCTTAGTGGTATGGACACATAGGAACTTGTATCTCTCGACCACTACAGCCCCATCGATGTGGATGGGGGCGTTCTCGGCCCTCCATTTCCTGTAGTTCACGATCAGCTTCTTTGTCTTGGTGACGTTGAGGGAGAGGTTGTTGTCTTGGCACCACACTACCAGGTCACTGACCTCCTCCCTATAGGCTGTTTCATCGTCATCATTGACCAGGCTTACCACCACTGTGTCGTCAGCAAACTTAATGATTGTGTTGAAGTCGTGCGTGGCCAAGCAGTCATGGGTGAACAGGGAGTACAGGAGGGGACTAAGCACACAACATTGAGGGGCCCCCATGTTAAGGGTCAGCGTGGAGGATTTGTTGTTCCCTACCCTCATCACCAGGGGGCGGCCCGTCAGGAAGTCCAGGATCCAGTTGCAGAGGGAGTTGTTCAGTGCCAGGGTCCTGAGCTTAGTGATGAGCTTAGTGATGAGTTTGGAGGGTGCTATGGTGTTGAACACTGAGCTGTAGACAATGGACAGCATTCTCACATAGATGTTCTCTTGTCCAGGTTGGAAAGGGAAGTGTGGAGTGCAATAGAGGTTGCGTCATCTGTGGATCTTTCTTGTGCATGTTAACCTGCTTAAAGGTCTTACTCACATCGGCTACAGAGAGGCAGCTCTAGCCTTTAGCTCAGTGAGGATGTTGCCTGTAATCCATGGCTTCTGGTTGGAATATGTACGTGGTCACTGTTGGGACGATGTCTTCAATGCACTTATTAATGAAGCTGGTGACTGATGTGGTAAACTCCTAAATGTTATCTGATGAATCCCAGAACATATTCCAGTCTGTGCTAGTGAAACAGTCCTGTAGTATAGCATCCGCTTCATCAGACCACTTCCGTATTGAGTGCATCACAGGTACTTCCTGTTTCAGTTTTTGCTTGTAAGAAGGAATCAGGCGGATAGATCTATGATCAGATTTGCCAAAGGGAGGGCAAGGTAGTATCCATTTCTGTGTGTGGAGTAAAGGTGACCTAGAATTTTGTTCCCTCTAGTTGCACAGGTGACATGCTAGTAAAATGGATTTCAGTTTCCCTGCATTAAAATCACCGGCCACAACAAGTGCCGCCTCGGGGTGTGCATTTTCTTGTTTGCTGATGGCCCTATACAGCTCATTGAGTGCGGTCTTAGTGCCAGCATAGACAGCTATGAAAAATATAGATGAAAACTCGTTAGAGCGTTAGAGATCGTGCACCAGTTGTTGTTAGAAAACTTCTTCGGGATCTGTGTCCCTTTCACGGGACGGTTGAGCTAATGTAGGCTAATGCAATTAGCATGAGATTGTAAGTAACAAGAAAGCTTAAATTCAAGAAAGCTTAAATTCTTGTTAATCTAACTGCACTGTCCAATTTACAGTAGCTATTACAGTGAAATAATACCATGCTATTGTTTGAGGAGAGTGCACAATTTTGAACATGAAAAGTTATTAATAACCAAATCAGGCACATTTGGGCAGACTTGATACTACATTTTGAACATAAATGCAATGGTTCATTGGATCAGTCTAACATTTTCCACATACACTGATGCCATCTAGTGGCCAAAATCTAAATTGCACCTGGGCTGGAATAATACATTATGGCCTTTCTCTTGCATTTCAAAGATGATGGTACTACAAAGAAATATATACAAAAGAACGGTTGTTTTTTTCTTTGTACTATCTTTTACCAGATCTATTGTGTTATATTCTACTACATTCCTTTCACATTTCCATAAACTTCAAAGTGTTTCCTTTCAAATTGTACCAAGAATATGCATATCCTTGCTACAGGCAGTTAGATTTGGGTGTCATTTTAGGCAATAAAAAAAAAGGGGCTAATCCTTAAGAGTTTTTAACAAAGAGACACACCCCTCCCCCCTCATCTTACTCAAGGCTGCTGACCGGTCTTGACAATACATTGAAAAACCCAGCGAGATGTATATGACCAATGTCCGTGTTCAGCTACGACTCTGTGAAACAGAATATTACAGTTCTTCAGGTCCCGTTGATAGGATAGTTTCGAACGAGCTCAAAACATTAGCCATGATTTAAGATAAGAATAGTGATTACCACTATGTGCTCTTTTAGCAACGACAGCAAACACGTGGTGAACATGAGGTATAGTACAATGACGGCAGCATTTGAAAAATGCAACAACCCTCCTCTGATAGCTATTTGGGCATTGATTCAACAAACATGTCATAACGTCTGTTTTTAATGACATCTGAACTTCAACCAAAGCATGTGCAGGCCATTTCTTAAGGATTTCATAACCTGTAAAAACAAAGCTATTCATACAATCTGAGTATGGGTTGAAGCAGATTTTGAGTAGAGGCCTAACTAACAAGGCTGTAGAGGGAACAGTTCTGGTCCGGATAAGGGCAGACTAACTATTGTATTTTCCGCTACCTCCTTTCCATACAGCCCAGATGTTGGGGAATGTTTTTTTCACCAACCTGTGTTCATGCGGTAGCCTGAGCTTTAGTCCTTTCAGGATCTGTTCTTTTAGTTTCTTTCCCACCAGGTCCTTGGATTGGTAAACCGAAAAAAGACATGTGTACTTTCAGCTCTCCTGTGTTCAGACTGTTTTCATCTCCCCTCCCAGTGCTTGCCTTGCTGTCATGCATAATGCATAAGAGCTTAAGCAAGAAAAAAAAGTACTTTCAATTGTTGGGAAAGGGCTCGTAAGTAAGCGTTTCACGATAAAGTCTACATCTGTTGTATTCAGCGCATGTGACAAACACAATTTGATTTGAAAGTCATGCAAACACAAGCCTACACATTTTTGCTAACTAGAGAAAGTATGAGTGATTATGAAACCATTTCAATCAAAACAGTTAACTAGGTTTCTGGAAAATCAAAACACATTTTATAAATCCATTTACACTCAAGAAAACAATGTTTTTCAGTGTGAGATGATAAAAAGGCTAATTGCATAACTCACACAAGCTTTCTCAGAGCACACAAATAACATTATGTATGATCATACTCTAAACTCGCTTACCAGTTTGATTGAATAGGATCCTGAGTGTTCAAAACCCAGTCAAAGACACATTCATATCATCATCAACCTTTCATGAAGGCATGAAAAACAAGAGTTAGACAACTTACTGAACTATTTCATTTTTTAACTCCATTATACAAAATGTATCCCGTTTTCTTTTCTAATCATGTCAAAGTTTTTAAATGTTGATATTCGGTTGATCAGTACTATGCCAAAGGTAATTTGTTTGGGAGAGCTGAATCCTTCCACAGCAGTGTGACCTCCTTGTCTTTTCTCTAGGAGCTTTAACGGTCGCTGGGTAACAGGCCATTGTTAGGTTAATAAAGTGGGGACCTAAAAGAAGGGGGGCTCAAGCACTTTTTAAAATTGCCTCAATATATTGTAGCTAGTTGCCAAGTTATTCAAGACACTTGATTAATTGAGGTTGTTAATGGCCATTGACAGAAAGAATGAAGATTGAAAAGTGACAGTTTAAATTAGAGTTTATATCATGCCTACAAGCTCTTAGAACACCATGTAAATGCCATTGACCCTCCTATTCCCATCAGAATTATGAAGCAGAGAATGAAGAGTCTTCATTCGCTTACTCAAAATAGAAATCATCCAATGTATGACCACCGCACTTAAATCAGTCCTCCACATACTGGTACAGTTAAATAAGCTATCAACTGAGAACGCTCAAATATTATATAGACCCCTAATACTAACTGTGATCAAACAAACTCAGTTCCTGCTCTTCTCAGTCTTCTCCACGGGGCGGCAGGGTAGCCTAGTGGTTAGAGCGTTGGACTAGTAACCGTTGCAAGTTCAAACCCCCGAGCTGACGAGGTACAAATCTGTCGTTCTGCCCCTGAACAGGCAGTTAACCCACTGTTCCCAGGCTGTCATTGAAAATAAGAATTTGTTCTTAACTGACTTGCCTGGTTAAATAAAGGTAAAAAGCTCTTTACAGCTCTTTACAGGTCTCTCCAGAGATGTTAAATTGGGTTCATGTCTGAGTTCTGGCTGGGTCACTCAAGGACATTCAGAGACTTGTCCTGAAGCCACTCTTGCGTTGTATTGGCTGTGTGCTTAGGGTTGTTGTCCTGTTGAAAGGTGAACCTTCGCCCCAGTCTGTGGTCCTGAGCGCTCTGGAGCAGGTTTTCTACAAGGACACCTCTGTACTTTGCTCCGTTCATATTTCCCTCGATCCTGACAAGTCTCCCAGTCTCTGCCGCTGAAAAACATTCACACAGCATGATTCTGACACCACCAGGGATGGTGCCAGGTTTCCTCCAGAAGTGACGCTTGGAATCTTGTTTCTCAGGGTTGGAGAGTCCTTTAGGTGCCTTTTGGCAAACCAAGCGGGCTGTCATGTGGCTTTTACTGAGGAGTGGCTTCTGTCTGGCTACTCTACCATAAATGCCTTATTGGTGGAGTGCTGCAGAGATGGTTGTCTTTCTGGAAGGTTCCTCCATCTCCACAGAGGAACTCTGGAGCTCTGTCAGAGTGACCATCGGATTCTTGGTTACCTCCCTGACCAAAGCCCTTCTCCCCTGATTGCTCAGTTTGGTCGGGCGGCCAGTTCTAGGAAGTCTTGGTGGTTCCAAACCTCTTCCATTTAAGAATGATGGAGGTCACTGTGTTCTTGAGGACCTTCAATGCTGCAGGATTTTTTTTGGTACCCTTCCCCAGCTCTGTGCCTCAACACAATCCTCTCTCGGAGTTCCACAGCATTTCCTTTGACCTCATAGCTTGTTCTTTGCTCTGACATGCACTGTCAACTGTGGGACCTTTATATAGACAGGTGTGTGGCTTTCCAAATCATGTCCAATCAATGTAATATACCACAGGTGGACTCCAATCAAATTGTAGAAACATCTCAAGGATGACAAATGGAAACAGGATACACCGGAGTTCAATTGAGTGTCATAGCAAAGGGTCTGAATACTTATGCAAATAAGGTATGTTTTTATTTTGAATAAATGTGTAAGAATGTATAAAAACCTGTTCTCGCTTTGTCATTATGGGGTATTATGTGTAGATTGACGAGGAACATTTTTAATTTAATCCTTTTTAGAATAAGGCTGTAACATGACAAAATGTGGAAAAAGGAAGGGGCCTGAATACTTTCTGAATGCACTGTATGTTTGATGTGTTTGATATGGTTCCATATATTCCATTCCAGCCACTACAATGAGCCGGTCCTCCTATAGCTCCTGCCACCAGCCTCCTCTGCACATTGACCTGGTACTGTTACTCCCTGTATATACAGTGGGGAGAACAAGTATTTGATACACTGCCGCTTTTGCAGGTTTTCCTACTTACAAAGCATGTGGAGGTCTGTAATTTTTATCATATGTGCACTTCAACTGTGAGAGATGGAATCTAAAACAAAAATCCAGAAAATCACATTGTATGATTTTTAAGTAATTCATTTGCATTTTATTGCATGATATAAGTATTTGATCACCTACCAACCAGTAAGAATTCCGTCTCTCACAGACCTGTTAGTTTTTCTTTAAGAAGCCCTCCTGTTCTCCACTCATTACCTGTATTAACTGCACCTGTTTGAACTCGTTACCTGTATAAAAGACACCTGTCCACACACTCAATCAAACAGACTCCAACCTCTCCACAATGGCCAAGACCAGAGAGGGTGTAAGGACATCAGGGATAAAATTGCTACAGGACAATAGGCAAGCAGCTTGGTGAGAAGGCAACAACTGTTGGTGCAATTATTAGAAAATTGAAGAAGTTCAAGATGACGGTCAATCACCCTCGGTCTGGGTTTCCATGCAAGATCTCACCTTGTGGGGCATCAATGATCATGAGGAAGGTGAGGGATCAGCCCAGAACTACACGGCAGGCCCTGGTCAATGACCTGAAGAGAGCTGGGACCACAGTCTCAAAGAAAACCATTAGTAACACACTACGCCGTCATGGATTAAAATCCTGCAGTGCATGCAAGGTCCCCCTGCTCAAGCCAGCGCATGTCCAGGCCCGTCTGAAGTTTGCCAATGACCATCTGGATGAGCCAGAGGAGGAATGGGAGAAGGTCATATGGTCTGATGAGACAAAAATAGAGCTTTTTGGTCTAAACTCCACTCGCCGTGTTTGGAGGAAGAAGAAGGATGAGTACAACCCCAAGAACACCATCCCAACCGTGAAGCATGGAGGTGGAAACATAATTCTTTGGGGATGCTTTTCTGCAAAGGGGACAGGACGACTGCACCGTATTGAGGGGAGGATGGATGGGGCCATGTATCACGAGATCTTGGCCAACAACCTCCTTCCCTCAGTAAGAGCATTGAAGATGGGTCGTGGCTGGGTCTTCCAGCATGACAACGACCCGAAACACACAGCCAGGGCAACTAAGAAGTGGCTCCGTAAGAAGCATCTCAAGGTCCTGGAGTGGCCTAGCCAGTCTCCAGACCTGAACCCAAATAGAAAATCTTTGGAGGGAGCTGAAAGTCCGTATTGCCCAGCGACAGCCCTGAAACCTGGAGGATCTGGAGAAGGTCTGTATGGAGGAGTGGGCCGAAATCCCTGTTGCAGTGTGTGCAAACCTGGTCAAGAACTACAGGAAACATATAATCTCTGTGATTGCAAACAAAGGTTTCTGTACCAAATATTAAGTTCTGGTTTTCTGATGTATCAAATACTTATGTCATGCAATAAAATGCAAATTAATTACTTAAAAATCATACAATGTGATTTTCTGGATTTTTGTTTTAGATTCCGTCTCTCACAGTTGAAGTGTACCTATGATAAATTAGACCTCTACATGCTTTGTAAGTAGGAAGACCTGAAAAATTGGCAGTGTATCAAATACATGTTCTCCCCACTGTAGCTCCATTCTTGTTTATTTTATTCCTCGTGTTACTATTGTATTTTAATTGCTTTTAAACTCATAAGCAAGCGTTTCAAGATAAAGTCTACAGCAGTTGTATTTGGCGCATGTGACAAATTTGACCTGATTAATAATGAAAGACCTGTAAGGTAACTTGGGCCTCTGACATGCATTGAACTGAGTGCCTCAGACGCCACTTTAAGAGTACACAGAGCAGGGCAAGCACAGCCAAGTAATTTTTTTATCAAGAACAAGAGGTGTGTTTGTTCCAGGCCAGCCAACGTGAGACAGGATATATCGAAAATCCCTTTCCTCCCTCAGCTCTCTGCGTCAGCATGCTGTGTACTTGAGGATATGACTGTATTTTCCCAATTCTGCACCTTGAAAGTACATGGACAACTTTTCTTTTACCAGTGCTCAATCAGGAAGGATTCTGTATGCAGGAATGGTCTAAGATCCCTCTGTGTGTTCTCCAACTCATAAATCATTTAAGAAAAAGGCTCAGTGGCGTTATCCTCGCAAGGTGAGGTATTGAAAACCGGGTTGTTAATCATTTTGACCGCTACCTTTCTGACAAATATAATTAATACTTGTTAAACAAAATCTCCTTCGGACCCCACAGTAAAGTATATAGCACAGAATGCACACATCAAAAAGTACTAGTGTTTCAGTGATGAAAGTTCATCCTCACCTGGACACCCTGCATCTCCACAGGCCTTGGAGGGGTGTCGCCAAAGACCATCTGTCCAAGATTAGATGTGTTCGCCACTGATCTCAGGACTTAACCTTCAGAAACATACACAATACCTTAATACATGCTTTAGTGATAACACTGTTCTTGTTTTCCTTTAAACCATGTTTTATTATTCCTAATATTAGATGTAGATACACAAGTCAACAAACATTATTTTCGATCTGTAATGAAAATGCTCCACAGCACACTGACATCTTGTGGAAGGGTCTGGCATTACAGACACGTACCTGAAAATGGACAGCAGTTATAGTTGTAGTTACAAATATGTTGCAGTATTAAGAGTAGTAGTAACAGTAGCAATAATAATAATTAATCATAGTAGTGGTATTCACAACTCGCAATTAGTTAAGTCACAGAAGAAGGAAATGACGTTATAAAAAAAGGAAATGGCAGTGGGTGGAAAGGTTTATCAAACGCTGCAAAACAGATCAGACTACTGGATGAGAAAATACAAGAACCCCGTGAGACATCTCCTGTCTAACTCTAGAAAATGGAAGCTCAAATTTGCCATCAGTCCTCTGGTTAATGTATACTGTGTTTCTTTTTCTCTTCAAATAAGAGACCAAGAAACCTTTTTAGGTGTTCCACTAACTTTTTAAACCAAAATGCTCAAAACCCTCTTAGGCTCTCTCTCACCATCAATAATACAGTCTATCCCTTTATGCTCAACACTCACCAGTAACACACAGACTGCACAACATCAACCCAAATCTGGCACCAAATCACAATCAGCTCCACATCTTTCTGCTTGACTGGAAGGCCAGGGTCATTCCACCTTGGTATATCTGTGTGTGGATATGTGTGAGTGTGTGAGAGTGTAAGAGAGAGGAGAAAGCAAGAGAGAGGTAGTGTGTCTCCAAGTATGTCCATCACATGACCAATTTGTCCAACCCATCTTAAAAGCCATTAACATTAATAAGAATTCATAGTAGAATGGGCCTGAGGAACCTGCTCATGTCTGTGTATAACCTGCCCAGGATTTGAACTGGGTCACTGTGGGAGCAGTTCAGCCAGTAGAGGGCAACACGAGCTACTTTTAGAAGTGCTATGGCCGATCTGGCACCAACTGCCCGATAGTAGTTTTTCACAGTGAATACCACAGAGCGAGGCTCACTCAGCTCTACTCTTGAGCATCGCAGACTTTGTTGTCTCATTTAACAGGTCAGTGGGGTTCAAACTGTAGGCTGAGATCAAGAGCTTAGGCTCACAGCTGGGATACAAACCAAGGCAGACCAAGTAGTCTACAGCCTCTTGTATGGCTTTACTGCTGCTTATTTACCCCAAATCATATGAACTGAAATGGCAATAGTCTTGCCTGTTGAAAAGCTTCACATTTCTGACATTTATTCACTGTGGTTCTTTCCCTCTCTGGTATAGGGTGAGCCATCTCAGTCAAACAATAACCTAACTGGGCTTTGGTAGGCCACACCCTTGCCCCAGATAAGCCTACCACCGAGTAACAGATACCATTGGCTACAAGAAATTAGGATTTTTCTGTGTTTTGAGCAGTTTCTTGTACAGAAACCTTCCACTCATCTCAGACACTAAAATAAATCACTCACTGTGCCAGGACCCGACGTCGCTGTAAATGTCATCTTTACTTTGATTAAATTATATCAAATAATAGTATTTTCTTTTTGCCCAATGTGAATTCTTTCCAAACTGCTGGGGAGGGGTACTAATGATACACCTGGGCATTCTGGTGTAATACACCACCTTCCACAGCATGGGCTTCATGGTATCATGGGCTTCATGGTATCATGGGCTTCATGGTATCATGTGCTTCATGGTATCATGCCATGCTGTACATCGCTTACGGGTGAATCTCATGTACCAATAACATCAAAGTAGAAGAGAATTGGCGACAACAACGAGACACATACAAGTACAATCCTACATGAAGTCATGCCACATATGGAGGAGCTCAAAGCCCTCCAGAAAAACAATTTAAGACTATTCTCTCAGTCACCATCAAGTGAGGAAAGCTCTCCATGGTTACGCCTCTTCCAATCCAACACAGCTATGCTAGCATTTCTCTTCCTTCAACCGCTGATGCGGGTGAGCCTGTCCGTATACGCTCAATGGAACCTGGGTACAGAATCCATATACATACACTGAGTCAATGCCAAGGGGCACATATTAAACATTCTTCTGAGATTTGTTTTGTGATCGATAAAGCCTCCTTTGTGATTAAGCACTATTCAAATAGAAGGAATCTCAGCCCTCAGCGTCCAACCCTACCCCATCTGAAATGAACCCTCCACCCTCCTCTTCCTACTAGCCAACCTCTGCAACCCTATGCCACATTGATGTGCTTCTGCTTACAATCCTCACTAGTGTTTGGCAATGGCAGTGGTAACCAACAGTGATAACCTGCCCCAGCCATCCCATTAAAAAACAACAGAGGGATCAGGAGGAAGTATGTGAAGTCTGAAAAGCATCTAGAAGGAATGTTTCATTAATTAGCATTGTCATCTACATATTCAAACCAAAAAAACAAACAAGAATCCTTAAAGAAAGCCATCCCAACAACTTCTTTGAGCGTTTGTGTGTGTATATATGGTGAGTGTGTGTGTGTGTATATATGGTGTGTGTGTGTGTGTGTATGTTAAGTCAGAAAAGCAGCATCCAACTGGACGCTTCGGATTTAGAATAACCAAAAAAAAATACACATGCAAAACCCATATCACCATAACTCCCACTCTCACCCTTACTAGAAAACAAACTCTCTCTGGTTTGAATAGAAACAACAAAATTCAAAATCAGAAATAATCCCTCAGCAGAACAAAATCAAATACAGGCAAGATCCAAGTTAAAATAAAACCACTTTAAATATATATAATTTCCCACTGGTGAAAATCACTTACTGCACACTGCTAAAAGTTACTGAGCATTATTTTAAACACCTCAATAACGGTCTTTCCTCAACAAAAGAAACAAGACCAACATGGTCCCGTAGATCAAACTCTTGTTTTGCTCTGCAACATGACTAAAGAAATCTACTGACATACTCTTTAAATTATTTATTTTAATGTTCCCCCTCAAAACCTGCAACAGCAAAAAGATAAATAATAATAACACCAAAACCAAAAAAAAGAAAAGATATGGGGCTTCCCAAGGAGCATGATAGAGAAAAGGAGAGACTGGAAGAGGGGACCTGGGGACAGCACTCTTTACAACAGTTTCTCTGTTATTGGTAAAACAGCATTAAAGTATTTTGCTTGTCTAAAGATTGGTTGAGCCGGGACTAATTTAAACCAACAAATGATCCAGTGTGGGTGAATGAAAGAGAATTGACTTTGAGGGTCCTCTTAGCCCTCGGTTCTAATGCTAACCAACCCCTGCCCTCCCCTCTCCCAACAAACCCCTTGGTTTCCCCCGATGATGAGGCCAAAGAGAGTTCTTATTAGTGACTCTGATCAACAAACGCTGCGTATCGGCTGAAAATGCAACTAAAGCTATGGACAAGGGCTTACATCGGTAGGATGAAGCCAAATGTGAGAGATGGAGAAGGAAAGAGAGATATAAAAGAGAAAGAGATGACAAATGAAAATAGAGAGGAGAGAGCGAGAAAGAGCAAACTCTGTGTGAGCCAGAAATAGACAAACCCCTCAGGACCCCGGCCGACAGCGATGCGTTTATGCAACAAGAGTGCTTTCATTTCTGCCTGTTTCAGTTTGTTGGAATTTTGAGGAATATAATTTTCCTTGATGTTGTTGTTTTACAAATGTTTTATTTCTTCTTTCCAAAGAAGCTGAACCTCTTCTCCCGGTCCCTCTCCTTGCCCTCCTTGTTGCGCATGGTGACTCCGGCAGCGTCTGCTGAGCTGGGGGAGATGGGGGCATAGTCATGGCTCGGCTCAGGGCCCTGGGGCCTCTGGGGGAGTGGTCTCCTGACCCCCCTGCTGGGATGGAGCTATGAATGGAGTGGATCCACGAGGCCATCTCCGTCTGGGACAGACAACACAGGGTTAGTCCTCAGTAGATCACATACATCAGAGGAGCATCAGAATCTTGTTTGGTTTGAAATGTGACACTCACCTCATCTTTAGCTTGGAACAGGAACTCCTTACCGTCCCCTAGCCTGCAGACACACAATGTAGAACAGAAAACTTGGGTCAGTATAGATGCATATCACACTCCCTTGCTTTTAAGTTAAGTTTACAAGACTATTCTCTATTCAAACCGGCCAGTTCCCCCTCCCTCTCCTCTCACCGTAACTTGAAGACGTGTTTCCTCTTCTTGTAATCGTGTGCCACCTCACACACAGCCTCTCCCAGGCTGATGGGGACTTCTCCGTGGTAGGGGATCCCGCTGGAGGCGCTCTTCTGGTCCTTGTAGAAGCCAAGGCTGCCCTTACGCAGAACACAGTACACATTCTGCCAGGACCTATGGGAAGAGAGAGAGAAGCTGTTGGCGGAAGGCATGCAGGCATGCGCCTGAAAAGGTTAGGGACATCACCAAAGAGTTCATGGCGACACACCACATACAAAATGTAATTTTCTGAAACAAAAGCATGTAAATTTCATAAATTCTATTTAAATTGAACTTAATCTTAAATTGATATTGCATTTGCTTAAATTAATCCCATCCTTCAACAGAAGTCTATATGAACTAGGGCTCTCCATTTACCCTTCAGGGAACTCTCACTCTCCCTCCAAGACGGCCCTCCATGCCCCCTGCCCCATTCCCCTCCTGATGTCTTACCTGCTAGCTGCCTTCTTGGCATGGGACTCCATCTCCTGCTTGCGGTAGAGCATGCCCTCCATGGCATCTGTGCCAGGGTCAGCTCTCTTGCTGGGTAGCGTGGCAGACGGGTCCAGGCGTGAAGACGCCAGCCCGCTGTCTCTCCCGGACCATTCACAGAGTCAGAGTCAGAACCCTGTTGTCCAAGATGGAAGACACACGGCAGTCAGAACAAAACCATTCCAAAAGCCTGTAAGTCCAGTCCATTGACTGTCGGTCTGAAGTTGACAAAATTATCAATGTTTTAGGGACACCAGCAAAATGGCCATATTCATATGGTAGCTTTGAACATGGTGTAGAAAACATACAGGACTACACAAAGACTGACACAGAAACACACCAACAGACACATGGAGAACAGAACAGCTACAAGCCCACAGATGGAGGGTCAACCTTCATCTGGACGTCATATCCTGCCTTACAGGGCAACTGAGAAAAATGTTGAAATATATGTTTACATTTTTACAATCAAGACTTGAACATGACAAAAGCAGCACAACGTGTTCCAATGGTGTTGCTATGATATGCTTAAAGGGGGTGTGGCATTGTTATCTTCGTTTCCTGGCACACAACATCAAATTCATTTGGAAAGGAAATCAACATTTCCTCTCGTCAAGAAAACTTTTCCTACTAACATCGCTTTCAAAACCACCCACCCAAGCTAGGCCCACACCACCCATGGACCTGTTATGTAGGAGACAGCTATGGTTTCCAATTTAGGACAACACTCACATCGTACTAACAATAGCTTGGTGCTGAAACTACTACAGCAACTAACTGCTCTTACAAACACTCATGTCCTGGTCCTTTTGAAGATGAGCACAAACGGAACAGCACCCAGAAAGGCTTGAGAGCCCAAGATTCCTTCATTGAGACATAATGACATCATTATTGTAATCTGTGTAAGGCATGGAAGCCTGAACATCAATGGGACTGTGTGCTTTTCCTCAATCAAATAAAGCAAAATGGTACAGCAGTGACAGACTGATGGCGCCCTCTATTCGGCCATGCTGAGGTACTGCAGTAGACCAGGAGCTGAGTGAGGGCAGTGATGGGGGGGATGAGGAAGCTTGGCTAGGGCTAGGATAGGTACTCACACGCGGCGGATGCTTTGGCTTAGACACAGGTTTAGAGACAGGTTCACATTTCTCTTTCTTTCCCACTGACACTGATGATACTGATAAAGACTGCAGGTAAAGATGCAACAAGACATTGTTAAGAAGTCCTTGTGCTTGAAAATAGCATGCTACACTATGCTAACGTTTTTGAAAGAGACCCTGACACACACACATACACACACAAATAGATATTACAATTTGACACACACACTTATATCATAAATAGACAAACAGTGACTCACGTCTAACGTACAGTACCAGTCAAAAATTTGGACACAGCTACTCATTCAAAGGTTTTGCTTGATTTTTACAATTTTCTACATTGTAGAATAACATCAAAACTATGAAATAACACATATGGAGTCATGTAGTAACCAAAAAATGTGTTAAACAAATCAAAATATATTTTATATTTGCGATTCTTCAAAGTAGCCACCCTTTCCCTTGATGACAGCTTTGCACACTCTTGGCATTCTCTCAACCAGCTTCACCTGGATTGCTTTTCCAACAGTCTTGAAGGAGTTCCCACATATGCTAAACACTTGTTGTCTGCTTTTCCTTACACAGCCTGAAGGTGCGTTGGGTCATTGTCCTGTTGAAAAACAAATGATAGTCCCACTAAGCGCAAACCAAATGGGATGGTGTATCGCTGCAGAATGCTGTGGTAGCCATGCTGGTTAAGTTGTGCCTTGAATTATAAATAAAATTGGCGACAGTGTCACCAGCAAAGCACCCCCACACATGACACCTCCTCCTCCATGCTTCATGGTGGGAACCACACCTGCGGAGATCATCCGTCCGCCTACTCTGCGTCTCTGAGACACTGCGGTTCGAACCAAAAGTCTAATTTGGACTCATCAGACCAAAGGACAGATTTCCAGGGGTCTAATGTCCATTGCTCGTGTTTCTTGGCCCAAGCAATTCTCTTCTTCTTATTGGTGTCCATAATTATTGGTGTCCTTAAGTAGTGGTTTCTTTGCAGAAATTAGAACATGAAGGCCTGATTCACACAGTCTCCTTTGAACAGTTGATGTTGAGATGTGTCTGTTACTTGAACTCTGTGATGGATTTATTTGGGCTGGTAACTCTGGGTCCCTGGTAACTCTGGGTCTCTTATCCTCTGCAGCAGAGGTAACTCTGGGTCTCTGGTAACTCTGGGTCTCTTATCCTCTGCAGCAGAGGTAACTCTGGGTCTCTTATCCTCTGCAGCAGAGGTAACTCTGGGTCTCTTATCCTCTGCAGCAGAGGTAACTCTGGGTCTCTTATCCTCTGCAGCAGAGGTAACTCTGGGTCTCTTATCCTCTGCAGCAGAGGTAACTCTGGGTCTCTTATCCTCTGCAGCAGAGGTAACTCTGGGTCTCTGGTAACTCTATCTCTTATCCTGCAGCAGAGGTAACTCTGGGTCTCTTATCCTCTGCAGCAGAGGTAACTCTGGGTCTCTGGTAACTCTGGGTCTCTTATCCTCTGCAGCAGAGGTAACTCTGGGTCTCTTATCCTCTGCAGCAGAGGTAACTCTGGGTCTCTTATCCTCTGCAGCAGAGGTAACTCTGGGTCTCTGGTAACTCTGGGTCTCTTATCCTCTGCAGCAGAGGTAACTCTGGGTCTCTTATCCTCTGCAGCAGAGGTAACTCTGGGTCTCTTATCCTCTGCAGCAGAGGTAACTCTGGGTCTCTTATCCTCTGCAGCAGAGGTAACTCTGGGTCTCTGGTAACTCTGGGTCTCTTATCCTCTGCAGCAGAGGTAACTCTGGGTCTCTTATCCTCTGCAGCAGAGGTAACTCTGGGTCTCTTATCCTCTGCAGCAGAGGTAACTCTGGGTCTCTGGTAACTCTGGGTCTCTTATCCTCTGCAGCAGAGGTAACTCTGGGTCTCTTATCCTCTGCAGCAGAGGTAACTCTGGGTCTCTGGTAACTCTGGGTCTCTTATCCTCTGCAGCAGAGGTAACTCTGGGTCTCTTATCCTCTGCAGCAGAGGTAACTCTGGGTCTCTGGTAACTCTGGGTCTCTGGTAACTCTGGGTCTCTTATCCTCTGCAGCAGAGGTAACTCTGGGTCTTCCTTTTATGTGGCGGTCCTCAGAACAGCCAGTTTCACCATAGCGCTTGATGGTGTTGGGTTCACCTTGGGGTCATGAGAGGGGCTCTACCAATTGTTTGATGCATTATAATAACTGATTATGCCTATGTGGTATTAATAGAAGGGAAAGGGTTATAAGACTCTTTACATTTATAGGGTCCTAGAACTACAGATGAATAATATATATATGCATTATAAGGTTTAATATTGCTCCACAGTTATTTTCTAGTCTCTGCCTCTTATAAAGAAACGGTCTGAGAGATGTGTGAGTTATGGCAGTCAAAACAGGGTGTCTGTGAGAATGAATCCTGCAGGGGAGTGAAAGAGATAAGAGACTAGTCAGACATTCCACTATATATCAACTTGGGGAGTGGACGTTCACTGCTGAGCCTTTAGATAAAACTGAAACTCTTGTTTGTATAGCTGTGTAGGCATGGGCTTGGCCTCATGAGTCGAAGGTAATGACGTAGGCAGTGACATCACTAAGGCTGGACTTCGGGCTTAATAAAATAACTTGGACCCTTTACTATTTTGAAGAACTTACTAGGAAACATGCATGCTATGTTCCTGTTGTAAACTTCTGTCTGCAATTGCATTAATAAGTGAATAATTGATTTACTTAAAGATATTGTCTGAATGCTAATTTCCCCAATAAGCAAATGATTGACAAGGAACAAGGAACGAACCCCAACAATGGTTTTTGTAACAGCACTTGAAGAAACTGTCAATGTTCTTGACATTTTCCAGATTGACTGACCTTCATGTCTTAAAGTAATGATGGACTGTCATTTCTCTTTGCTTATTTGAGCTGTTATTGCCATAATATGGACTTGGTCTTTTACCAAATAGGACTATCTTCTGTATACCACCCCTACCTTGTCACAACACAACTGATTGGCTCAAACGCATTAAGAAATGCGGACACCTCATAGGTAAGGAAAGAAATTGCACAAATGAACTTTTAAAGAGGCACACCTGTTAATTTAAATGCATTCCAGGTGACTACCTCATGAAGCTGGTTGAGAGAATGCCAAGTGTGTGTAATGCTGTCATCAAGGTAAAGAATCTCAAATATTTTTTGGGTTACTACATGATTCCATATGTTATTTCATAGTTTTGATGTTTTCACTATTATTCTACAATGTAGAAAAAAGTAAAAAATTAAGAAAAACCCTTGACTGAGTAGGTGTGGCCAAACTTTTGTATACTTAAAGGTTTGGATCCAGTTATCCACATGAGTTATACTAAATACATTCTCTCACACATAGAACATAAAAAAATGATTTCATTCAAATCTCCTCAAAACATATGGACAAGACAACATGAAGAGGAACAAGACATAAAACAACACTTTATGGACTTACATTCGGAAAGAATTCAGACCCCTTAAATTGTTCCACATTTTATTATGTTACAGCCTTATTCTAAAATGGATTAAATTGTTTTCCCCCCCACATCAACCTACACTGAATACCCCATAATGACAAGGCAAAAACGGTTAAAAAAAAAAAATGTTTGCAACTGTATTAAAATAAAAAAACTTAAATATCACATTTACATAAGTATTCAGACCCTTTACTTAATACTTTGTTGAAGCACCTTTGGCAGCGATTACAGCCTGGAGTCTTCTTGGGTATGATGCTACAAGCTTGGCATACCTGTATTTGGAGAGTTTCTCCATTCTTCTCTGCAGATCCTCTCAAGCTCTGTGAGGTTGGATGGGGAGCGTCGCTGCACAGCTATTTTCAAGTCTCTCCAGACATGTTAGATCGGGCTCAAGTCAGGGCTCTGGCCGGGTCACTCAAGGACATTCAGAAACTTGTCCCGAAGCCACTCCTGCGTTGTCTTGGCTGAGTGCTTATAGTCGTTGTCCTGTTGGAAGGTGAACCTTCTCCCCAGTCTGACGTCCTGAGCGCTCTGGAGCAGGTTTCCATCAAGGATCTCTCTGTACTTTACTCTGTTCATCTTTCCGTTCATCTTTCCCTCTAAAAACATTACCACAGCATGATGCTGCCAGCACCATGCTTCACTGTAGGGATGGTGCCAGGTTTCCTCCAGATGTGACGCTTGGCATTCAGGACAAAGAGTTCAATCTTGGTTTCATCAGACCAGAGAATCTTGTTTCTCAGGGTCTGAGAGTCCTTTAGGTGCTTTTTGGCAAACTCCAAGCGGGCTGCCATGTGCCTTTTACTGAGGAGTGCCTTCAGTCTGGCCACTCTATCATAAAGGCCTGATTGGTGGAGTGCTGCAGAGATGGTTGTCCTTCTGGAAGGTTCTCTCATCTCCACAGAGGAACTCTGGATCCCTGTCAGACTGATCATCGGGTTCTTGGTCACCTCCTTGACCAAGGCCCTTCACCCCTGATTGCTCAGTTTGGCCGGGCGGCCAGCTATAGGAAGAGTCTTGGTGGTTCTAATCTTCTTCCATTTAAGAACGATGGAGGCCACTGTGTCCTTGGGGACCTTCAATGGACCTGCAGAAATGTTTTGTACCCTTCCCCAGATCTGTGCCTCGACACAATCTCTCAGAGCTCAAAGGACAATTCCTACGACCTCATGGCTTGGTTTTTGCTCTGACATGCACTGTCAACTGTGGGACCTTATATAGACAGATGTGTGCCTTTCCAAATCATGTCCAATCAATTGAATTTACCACAGGTGGACTCCAATCAAGTTGAGGAAACATCTCAAGGATGATCAATGGAAACAGGATGCACCTGAGCTCAATTTTGAGTCTCATAGCAAAGGGTCTGAATACTTATGTAAATAATGTATTTCAGTTTTTTTTATACATTTGCAAAAATGTTTAAAAACTGTTTTCGCTTTGTCATTATGGGATATTGTGTGTAGACTGATGAGGACATTTAAAAAAATAATAAATCCATTTTAGAATTAGGCTGTAATGTAACAAATCATGGAAAAAGGGAAGGGGTCTGAATACTTTCCGAATGCACTGTATAATGTGGTGAAAATCTGGAATATTTAAATACGAAGTTTAATAGGGGGCTTTTAAATTGTTTAATTTGAGTATATTAAACAGGAGGTAAGAATATTTGTCTAGATTTGACTCAATATGGATATTCTGCCTCGCAATGTCCTCTCTCACCTGTGAGGTGTCCTGGTCGCTGTGGATTCCATTCACTGATACTGACTGGTTCAGTGTGGTCTGGTCCAGGCTGGTCCTGGGTTACACAGGAGGAGGAAAGGGAGTGAGAACGACATCTAGCGGGAAAATATGAAGGAAAGAAAACCATCAAATATCTCTGGTTACTAGGAGTTCCTCCAGTCTTACCTGGCATCATGTGTTTCAGCCTCAGACGGGGCCACCTCTTCTGTAGGTGGTGGTGTGGGGGGTCGCCTCGCCCTCTCCTCCTCCTCTCTCTGCCTCTGGATCTCCTGCTCCTCTAGCTAAAAGAGAAGCCCAGGTTAGTGGCTGTTAGAGGAGACACTACCCTACCTTCCTAACAATGCCAAGCACATGAATCCTCCCAACTCCTACCCTGGTCCACCATCATCCAATTTACCACCTCTTAATTAACCTTGACCCATTTTCTCCTGCCACTTGTTCCCCTCCTCCCTCCAGTCCTGCCCAGTCCCCCTCCTCCCTCCAGTCCTGCCCCCACCCCGTTGCCCTCCTCTCACCGTAGTGAGTTTCTCCAGCAGGGTGAAGCGCTCCTCCCAGCCGGCGGCTAGCTTCTCAAAGGCCTCGTGGCGTTTGATCAGGCTCTCCACCTCATCCACGTTAGAGCCCAGCTCGGCCCCTCGCACCAGGGGCTCCTGGCCTGCCAGCCATGTCTCTGCCACATATGCATCCCGGCCAAACTGCAGCACCTCCAGAACTGAGACAGAGGGACAGGAGAAAAAAAATGAGTAACCATGAAAGGACCCCTCCCTCCCTCCCCACAAACACAGCTGAAACACAAACATGCAAACACACACCCAAACACACATGCTAAAACACACCTGAACAGACAAGCACTAACACACGCGCGCTAACACGCGCGCACACACACACTTGTAAGTCGCATCTGCTAAATGACTAAAATTAAAACATTTAAAATGTATTACAAACACAAACAAATGAAGAAACACCACCACCACAGCCTGAAGTACACATACCGATCTGCAGGTGGTCCATCTTGTCCTGCCATTTGTTGTTGATCTCGTCTCTCTTGCCTTGGAGCTGGTCCAGTTTCTCCCGGATCTGAATTGAGGCAGATCAATAACACCACATGAACAAACTGCACAATACAAACCCTACTCACACGTTGCGTAAACACACCTTTGACATTGGATTTAGTCCTAATCCCTTTTTTAATGTTTATTTCATCTTTATTTAACCAGGTAGACAAGTTGAGAACAAGTTCTCATTTACAATTGCGACCTGGCCAAGATAAAGCAAAGCAGTTCAACACATACAACAACACAGAGTTACACATGGAGTAAAACAAACATACAGTCAATAATACAGTAGAAACAAGTCTATATACGATGTGAGCTAATGAGGTGAGATAAGGGAGGTAAAGGCAAATAAAAGGCAATGGTGGCAAAGTAAATACAATATAGCAAGTAAAACACTGGAATGGTAGATTTGCAAATGGAAGAATGTGCAAAGTAGAAATAAAAATAATGGGGTGGAAAGGAGCAAAATAAATAAATAAATAAAATAAAATAAATACAGTAGGGAAAGAGGTAGTTGTTTGGGCTAAATCATAGGTGGGCTATGTACAGGTGCAGTAATCTGTGAGCTGCTCTGACAGCTGGTGCCTAAAGCTAGTGAGGGAGATGTGTTTCCAGTTTCAGAGATTTTTGTAGTTTGTTCCAGTCATTGGCAGCAGAGAACTGGAAGGAGAGGCGGCCAATGAAAGAATTGGTTTCTGCTGGAGCGCGTGCTACAGGTGGGTGATGCTATGGTGACCAGCGAGCTGAGATAAGGGGGGACTTTACCTAGCAGGGTCTTGTAGATGACATGAAGCCAGTGGGTTTGGCGACGAGTATGAAGCGAGGGCCAGCCAATGAGAGCGTACAGCTCGCAATGGTGGGTAGTATATGGGGCTTTGGTGACAAAACGGATGGCACTGTGATAGACTGCATCCAATTTGTTGAGTAGGGTATTGGAGGCTATTTTGTAAATTACATACCAGTCTAGGATTGGTAGGATGGTCAGTTTTACAAGGGTATGTTTGGCAGCATGAGTGAAGGATGCTTTGTTACGAAATAGGAAGTCGATTCTAGATGTAATTTTGGATTGGAGATGCTTATTGTGAGTCTGGAAGGAGAGTTTACAGTCTAACCAGACACCTAAGTATTTGTAGTTGTCCACGTATTCTAAGTCAGAGCCGTCCAGAGTAGTGATGTTGGACAGGCGGGCAGGTGCAGGCAGTGATTGGTTGAAGAGCATGCATTTAGTTTTACTTGTATTTAAGAGCAATTGGAGGTCACGGAAGGAAAGTTGTATGGCATTGAAGCTTGCCTGGAGGGTTGTTAACACAGTTAACACAGAAGGGCCAGAAGTATACAGAATGGTGTCGTCTGCGTAGAGGTGGATCAGAGACTCACCAGCAGCAAGAGCGACATCATTGATGTATACAGAGAAGAGAGTCAGTCCAAGAATTGAACCCTGTGGCACCCCCATAGAGACTGCCAGAGGTCCGGACAGCAGAGAAGTAGTTGGTGAACCAGTCGAGGCAATCATTTGAGAAACCAAGGCTGTCGAGTCTGCCGATGAGGATGTGGTGATTGACAGAGTCGAAAGCCTTGGCCAGATCAATGAATACGGCTGCACAGTAATGTTTCTTATCGATGGCGGTTAAGATATCGTTTAGGACCTTGAGCGTGGCTGAGGTGCACCCATGACCAGCTCTGAAACCAGATTGCATAGCAGAGAGGGTATGGTGAGATTCGAAATGGGATTTGAAGACCTTAGAAAGGCAGGGTAGGATAGATATAGGTCTGTAGCAGTTTGGGTCAAGAGTGTGTCCCCCTTTGAAGAGGGGGATGACCGCAGCTGCTTTCCAATCTTTGGGAATCTCAGACGACACGAAAGAGAGGTTGAACAGGCTAGTAATAGGGGTGGCAACAATTTCGGCAGATCATTTTAGAAAGTAAGGGTCCAGATTGTCTAGCCCGGCTGATTTGTAGGGTCCAGATTTTGCAGCTCTTTCAGAACGTCAGCTGACTGGATTTGGGAGAAGGAGAAATGGGGAAGGCTTGGGCGAGTTGCTGTGGGGGGTGCAGTGCTGTTGACCAGGGTAGGGGTAGCCTGGTGGAAAGCATGGCCAGCCGTAGAAAAATGCTTATTGAAATTCTCAATTATAGTGGATTTATCAGTGGTGACAGTGTTTCCTATCTTCAGTGCAGTGGGCAGCTAGGAGGTGTTCTTATTCTCCATGGACTTTACAGTGTCCCAGAACGTTTTTGAGTTAGTGTTGCAGGAAGCAAATATCTGCTTGAAAAAGCTAGCCTTGGCTTTTCTAACTGCCTGTGTATAATGGTTTCTAGCTTCCCTGAAAAGCTGCATATCACGGGGGCTGTTTGATGCTAATGCAGAACGCCATAGGATGTTTTGTGTTGGTTAAGGGCAGTCAGGTCTGGGGAGAACCAAGGGCTATATCTGTTCCTGGTTCTAAATGTATTGAATGGGGCATGCTTATTTAAGACGGTTAGGAAGGCATAAAAAAATAAATAAAAAAAAGGCATCCTCTACTGACGGGATGAGAACAATATCCTTCCAGGATACCCCGGCCAGGTCGATTAGAAAGGCCTGCTCGCTGAAGTGTTTCAGGGAACGTTTGACAGTGATGAGTGGAGGTCGTTTGACCGCTGACCCATTACGGATGCAGGCAATGAGGCAGTGATCGCTGAGATCTTGGTTGAAGACAGCAGATGTGTATTTAGAGGGCAAGTTGGTTAGGATGATATCTATGAGGGTGCCCGTGTTTATGGCTTTGGGGAGGTACCTGGTAGGTTCATTGATAATTTATGTGAGATTGAGGACATCAAGCTTAGATTGTATGATGGCTGGGGTGTTAAGCATGTTCCAGTTTAGGTCGCCTAGCAGCACGAGCTCTGAAGATAGATGGGGGGGCAATCAGTTCACATATGGTGTCCAGAGCACAGCTGAGGGCAGAGGGTGGTCTATAGCAGGTGGCAACGGTGAGAGACTTGTTTTTAGAGAGGTGGATTTTTAAAAGTAGAAGTCCAATTGTTTGGGTACAGACCTGGATAGTAGGACAGAACTCTGCAGGCTATCTTTGCAGTAGATTGCAACACCGCCCACTTTGGCAGTTCTATCTTGTCTGAAAATGTTGTAGTTTGGGATGAAAATTTCAGAATTTTTGGTGGTCTTCCTAAGCCAGGATTCAGACACAGCTAGAACATCCGGGTTGGCAGAGTGTGCTAAAGCAGTGAATAAAACAAACTTAGGAAGGAGGCTTCTAATGTTAACATGCATGAAACCAAGGCCATTACGGTTACAGAAGTCATCAAAAGAGAGCGCCTGGGGAATAGGAGTGGAGCTAGGCACTGCAGGGCCTGGATTCACCTCTACATCACCAGAGGAAAAGAGGAGGAGTAGGATAAGGTTACGGCTAAAAGCAATGAGAATTGGTCGTCTAGAACGTCTGGAACAGAGAGTAAAAGGAGGTTTCTGGGGGCGATAAAATAGCTTCAGGGTATAATGTACAGACAAAAGGTATGGTAGGATGTGACTACAGTGGAGGTAAACCTAGGTATTGAATGATGATGAGAGAGATATTGTCTCTAGAATCATCATTGAAACCAGGAGATGTCATCGTATGTGTGGGTGGGGGAACTAATAGGTTGGATAAGGTATAGTAAGCAGGACTAGAGGCTCTACAGTGAAATAAGCCAATAAACACTAACCAGAACAGCAATGGACCAGGCATATTGACATTAAGGAGAGGCATGCTTAGTCGAGTGATCAAAAGGGTCCAGTGAGTAGTGAGGTTGGTTGGGGTCACGGCGATTCAGAAAGCTAGCCGGGCCATCGGTAGCAAGCTAGCATAGGATGGAGGTCTGTTTTTAGCCAACTCGTGTGTTTCCGTCGGTAGGATTAGTGGGGTTCCGTGTGGTAGAGGGGATCAATCCAATTCGCAAAAAAATAGATATAGTTATAGAGGCCCAAGAAAAAAGAAAAAAAATTGTCCGATAGGTCTATTCAGATAGCAGCCGATAAGACAGCTAACGATTAGCGGACCGCAGATGGGCGTTCAAGTAACGTCGCGACGGAGGAGCCAGCTGAATAACTCCCTCGGGCAGATAACATCGGTAGTCCAGTTTTGAAGGCCCGGTGGGGCTCCGCGTTGGCAGTAAAATGGGTCCGGATAGGTGATTGTAGCTCAGGAGTGACTGACGGAACTCTTCAGCTGGCTAGCTCCGGAATAATTGATGTTTGCTCCGGAATCGACGTAAGCCGATAGTCACACGGATAGCAGCTAGCTAGCTGCGAGATCCAGTTATAAATGTCCAGAGCTTGCGATTGAAATCCGGGGACATGGAGAGAAAAATAGGTCCGGTATGTTCCGGTCCGAGATGCGCCGTACAAAACTGGCGATAGATTTTCGAGCTAAAGGATAGCTGATGACCACAAACCGTGGTTAGCTGAATACTAACGATTAGCCAGTAAAGAAGCTAACTAGCTTCTGGCTAGCTTCTGGTTAGCTTCTATGGATGATTACAGATGAGGTAAATAATATATATATATTTTTTTACATATATATAAATTGGTGATGCGGGTTGCAGGAGAGTGTTTTGAAGATGAGTTTATGGAAAGGAAAAAATATATATAAAAAAGGTATGCGAAGAAAGTTGTAAATATATATATATATACGGGACACGACAAGACGAGGACAAAGGACGTCTGACTACTATGCCATCTTGGTGACAAAAGGATGACTTGACTAAATACTAGTGTGTGTGAATTGACGGGAGTGTGTACTGTACTGTATGTGGTGTAACGGTGACATGCCCAGGCCCATACCTCATCAGCTGCATAGTGGTTGTTGTTGATGAGAGAGTGTCCCATCTCATTGCAGGCTGTGAAGCTGTCTGCCCGGGTCTCGATCTCAGACTTGATGTCCTGATGGTTGGCTATGACCAGCCCTGCAGAGGACACGTCCCTGAGAGAGAGAGAGAGGATTGGAGGGTGGGGCGGGGCGGGGAGCGGAATACATTGGTGAAAGGGATTTTAAATTGGGGCCCTAACCATTGACCTTAATAAAACTAACATTGGAGAACAACAATGACACACAACAGAAAGATGATCAGGTCTGACCTGGGGCTGTCGTGGGCGTCGATCTGCAGGTTGACCCCGTCCATCCACAGCATGAGGTCACGCACCATGTTGAAGAAGCGGAACTTCTCCACGGTGTCCAGCAGGAGGTGTCGGCGAGCCTGGCCGGCCCCCAGCAGATCCTCCCAGGCCTCAGTGACAGAGTGCTCACTCCGGTGGATCTCCTCAGCCTTCTCCCCAGCGTAGGCCTTCTGCAGCCGTGCTGCGTCGTCCTGCACCTGGTTCACCTGGGGATGGAGAGGGACAGGGCAGACGGGAGCTTAAAAACCATTAACCTTTTGCTCTGACAAATTGCTAATATCACATAGTGTCTGCATTAAATCTAATATTTTAGTGTGTTCAGAGTGTGTGTAATGACTGGTGTTCCTGTAGGTATCCCTGTACTCCCGTTGTATGGTGCCAAATGAATTCAATGCAACTTCTTTATTGTCCCTGAAGGGAAATTCATGGTGCAGTCAACAGTTAAAAGCAGCAGGCTACCTGTCCACTGAGGGCCTGGATGTCGTGCTCATAGGCATTGTGCTGTCGGTGGAGGTGCTGGACGGTGTTGAGGTCACGGCCCAGGTCAGAGGGCAGCGCCTCCTTCTTCTCCCGGACCCTCCCCATGGCCTCACGGGCGTCCTGGTGGAAGCGGTGCAGCTCGTAGGAGGCGGCCAGCATCTGGGTGCGCGTGTCGATCAGCTCCAGCAGGTCGGCCCACGCCTCGTTCAGCCCGTCCTTCCACTCTGCCACGCTGGCGTTCTCAGGGTGACCCGACTTGTCCAGCGATGAGGTCATCGGCCTGACCTGACTTGTCCAGTTAACGTCCAGCGCATCCACGCGAACATCCTGGCCAATGGTGCTGGTGTCCATCTAAGGAGAGAGGGATTACATATGGTTGCAAACTCCAGCAGCATCTAAAGAGAGAGGGATTACATATGGTTGAACATCATAACTTGTCCCTAAGGAGAGAGGGCAGCATCTAAAAAGAGAGAGGGATTACATATGGTTGAACATCATACTGACTTGTCCAGCAGCATCTAAGGAGAGAGGGACTACATATGGTTGAACATCATACTGACTTGTCCAGCAGCATCTAAAGAGAGAGAGGGATTACATATGGTTGAACATCATACTGACTTGTCCAGCAGCATCTAAGGAGAGAGGGATTACATATGGTTGAACATCATACTGACTTGTCCAGCAGCATCTACTGACTTGTCCAAAGAGAGGGGATTACATATGGTTGAACATCATATCTAAGGAGAGAGGGATTACATTGGTTGTGACCAGCAGCATCTAAGGAGAGAGGGACATATGGTTACATATGGTTGAACATCATACTGACTTGTCCAGCAGCATCTAAAGAGAGAGGGACTACATATGGTTGAACATCATACTGACTTGTCCAGCAGCATCTAAAGAGAGAGGGACTACATATGGTTGAACATCATACTGACTTGTCCAGCAGCATCTAAAGAGAGAGAGGGATTACATATGGTTGAACATCATACTGACTTGTCCAGGATTACATATGGTTGAACATCATACTGACTTGTCCAGCAGCATCTAAGGAGAGAGGGATTACATATGGTTGAACATCATACTGACTTGTCCAGCAGCATCTAAGGAGAGAGGGATTACATATGGTTGAACATCATACTGACTTGTCCAGCAGCATCTAAGGAGAGAGGGACTACATATGGTTGAACATCATACTGACTTGTCCAGCAGCATCTAAGGAGAGAGGGGGATTACATATGGTTGCACATCATACTGACTTGTCCAGCAGCATCTAAGGAGAGAGGGATTACATATGGATGAACATCATACTGACAAAGAACAAAGTGTTGTTGGTGAGAAATCAGTGCCTGTGTGTGTTGTGTTCCTAAGTGTATGTTGTGTTCCTAAGTGTGTGTTTGTTTGTGGATTACTAAGTAATTGAAGGTCAGTAATTGATGCTCTACAGATGGTCATACTAACAAACTATCTGTTGATAAGCAACTGCTTGCTACGGTTACAGTTAGGTTTAGAATAAGGGTTAAGGTTAGTGCTGGGGTTAGGATAAAGGTTAAGTTCAGGGTTAGGGCTAGTAGATAGTTGAAATGTCACTGATAGTCTGCAGAGTAACTACAGTAGAAAAGTGTTACTCACTGTGACATGTTCGTAGTCCTGTCCCAGCTCATGGGATCCAGCCACCACCTCCCTCTCAGCGATCCACTGCTCTAGGTCGTCCACCTCTCTCTTCAGCTGGGTCAGCCTCAGCCTCTCCTGGAGACGCCCACGACGCTCCTCAGCCAGGTCCTTCAGCCCTGCGTACAGCTTGTCCACCTGGGCTTGCCGTAGGTTGATACGCTCGCTAATAGTAGTGGCGAATAAGAGAGAGAGAGTCAGGCCAGTTGTAATGAGAGAGTCAGGCCAGTTGTAGTGAGAGAGTCAGGCCAGTTGTAGTGAGAGAGTCAGGCCAGTTGTAGTGAGAGAGTCAGGCCAGTTGTAGTGAGAGAGTCAGGCCAGTTGTAGTGAGAGAGTCAGGCCAGTTGTAGTGAGAGAGTCAGGCCAGTTGTAATGAGAGAGTCAGGCCAGTTGTAGTGAGAGAGTCAGGCCAGTTGTAATGAGAGAGTCAGGCCAGTTGTAGTGAGAGAGTCAGGCCAGTTGTAGTGAGAGAGTCAGGCCAGTCGTAGTGAGAGAGTCAGGCCAGTTGTAGTGAGAGAGTCAGGCCAGTTGTAGTGAGAGAGTCAGGCCAGTTGTAATGAGAGAGTCAGGCCAGTTGTAATGAGAGAGTCAGGCCAGTTGTAATGAGAGAGTCAGGCCAGTTGTCATGAGAGAGTCAGGCCAGTTGTCATGAGAGAGTCAGGCCAGTTGTCATGAGAGGAACATTGTGACTGTAGTTAAATCATATTGTAAACTTTTAGCTTTACGTATTGAGCTATTAAAGCATTTTTTAAAAAATGGTCACATACACCGTATATGTGCAGTGAAATGTGTTGTTTTACAAGGTCAGCCATAGGAGCAAATTGGGATTACGTGTCTTGCTCAAGGGCACAGACAGATTTTTCACCGTGTCGGCTCAGGTATTTGTACTAGCAACCTTTCGGTTACTGGCCCAACGCTTACTTGGTTACTGGCCCAACGCTTACTTGGTTACTGGCCAAACGCTTACTTGGTTACTGGCCCAACGCTTACTTGGTTACTGGCCCAACGCTTACTTGGTTACTGGCCCAACGCTTACTTGGTTACTGGCCCAACGCTACTTGGTTACTGGCCCAACGCTTGCTTGGCTATTGGCCCAACGCTTACTTGGTTACTGGCCCAACGCTTACTTGGTTACTGGCCCAACGCTTACTTGGTTACTGGCCCAACGCTTACTTGGTTACTGGCCCAACGCTTACTTGGTTACTGGCCCAACGCTTACTTGGTTACTGGCCCAACGCTTGCTTGGCTATTGGCCCAACGCTTACTTGGTTACTGGCCCAACGCTTACTTGGTTACTGGCCCAACGCTTACTTGGTTACTGGCCCAACGCTTACTTGGTTACTGGCCCAACGCTTACTTGGTTACTGGCCCAACGCTTACTTGGTTACTGGCCAAACGCTTACTTGGTTACTGGCCCAACGCTTACTTGGTTACTGGCCCAACGCTTACTTGGTTACTGGCCCAACGCTTACTTGGTTACTGGCCCAACGCTTACTTGGTTACTGGCCCAACGCTTACTTGGTTACTGGCCCAACGCTTACTTGGTTACTGGCCAAACGCTTACTTGGCTATTGGCCCAACGCTTACTTGGTTACTGGCCCAACGCTTACTTGGTTACTGGCCCAACGCTTACTTGGTTACTGGCCCAACGCTTACTTGGTTACTGGCCCAACGCTTGCTTGGCTATTGGCCCAACCCCACATTATTAACCTGTTGTGTTCTCTCACCTCTCTGGGTGTTCGCTGGTCATCATGGTGCGGCTGCTGTTGGCCAGCTGGTGGATGGGCTGGGCGTAGTCCTCCAGGGCCTGTTCTAGTGTCTGGTGCTTCTTCACCATCACCAGAGCACTCTGCTCATCCTGGGTCACACACATCACAGATATGGAGTCAGCATCATTAAGCAAAGGATAAACAAAGCAATCGAGTGTGCAGAATGGACATCATTATCATCATCATTAACACAGAAAGCTTTTTAACTACAGCCCGTCTTTGCTACAGCCCGTCTCTCCACTCACCTTGGCCTTGTCCTCTGACATCATGTGTAGCTCCTGCTCTCCCATCCAGGCCTCGGCCTCGGCAGCGTCAGTGTAGAACTGCTGGGCGCGGTTAGCTTCCACTAGCCGGGCGTGGCGCTCATCTGTCTCAGCGATGAGCTGGGCCCAGGACTCCCGGAGCTCCACCAGACGTTGCTCCAGAGCAGACTGCCACTCCCCGTCCACCTCCTCCTTCCCTGGGGACATCCCCCTGCGGTGGGTCTGGATGTCATCAATACGGGGCTGGTGGCCCTGGATCTCCTTCTGCAAAGTCTGGGAGACAAAACAAAGGTTTAGCCAAATGCAACTTCTCTTCTCCAATGTGAATTATTTCCTCCCACTGTCCTTTCACTCTGATAGAAGTCCAGACTTCCTCCCTCATCTTTGCACCTGGTTCTTCTTGATGAGCAGCTGTACACTGGGCAGGTCCTTGCCATGGTCTGTGGAGGTGGCGAGGGGCATCCTCTCCTTCACCCACAGCTAAGTGACGGAAGAAAGTAAACAAGAATTACAAACAGGAGAAAACTGTGCATACACATGATGATTCAGTATTAAAATCTCTGAATTTAGAGTCAGGTGGTCCCACTCACAATCTCATCCTCCAGGTCTCTGTTGAACTGGTGGGCCTCCTTGGATGCCAGCAGTTGCTGCCTCCTCTGGTTGAGGGGGTCCTGGAGCTGGGAGAAGCTGTCAGTGACTCTCCTCTGCTGGCCGTCCACCTCCACCACTGCCACACCAGCATCGTCCTGGGACAGCGCCAGCGCCTGGGACTGCAGCGACTGCACCTCTTTCTCACGCACCTCCATCTGGTGCTCCAGCATCTACACAGAGACACGGGAGAAGGAGAGCATGTTTGTTATTACCTCTTTTATATTGAAGTGACACTTATCCATTCAAATGGTCACAAAGGAGTATGACAACTGAGGACTTGAAGTGGTAAAGATGATGCTTGGACTGGACAGTGTAATGTCACCCACCTGGTGCTTCTTGAGCAGGATGTTGACGGATGTCAGATCCTTTCCGAAGTCGTCACTCTGCAGCTGTCCTGACAGGTTCTTCAGCCAAATGTCCAGGGCAGAGCAGCTCTGGGTGAAAAGCTCTGCCCTGTTGGCATCGAAGAGGCACTGTGCCTTGGCGCGCGTAGTGCTCTCTAGCTCCTCCCACTGGCTCTGCAGGCCTTCAAGAGTCTGTTGGACAACAGGCTGCAGCTCCGGCTTCTCTGTCACCAGCACTTGGCCCTCCTAACGGGGGAGAGGGGAGAGAGAGTCAGACAGTAAAATACTGGCACACACACCTTTTCTGATTTATTTTTCAGAATATTGAATATTGAATATTTAATCCTTCATAGTCATACTGTACCTTGTCGATCTTGTCCAGCCAGTCCTTGTTGGAGGCCAGCTCAGCCATGAAGGCCTGGTGTTTCTGCCACTTGCTGTGGAGGTTCCTGGCCTCGTCATATGACATGTCCTGAGCTGTCAGCATCTTCTCATTGATCCACAGAGTCAACTGCAGAGGAAAAGGAGAATGATATTACTCAATGAACTGTACCTCAGGTTAATTACCTTGACTACTGATTTGTCAGATTTCTGAATACGGGACAAAGAGCGTCTCAATTAAATGTATCACACCACCATTATTATAGTAAGAGTTAGTTGATGGTTTGTACCTCCTGTCCGTCCTGCAGGAAGTGCTGAAGTTCACGGTTGTCCTTCAGTTTAGAGAGGAGTTCATTTGCAGCTTCCCTATTCTTCTGATGTCTCTCCTGGATGGAGTCGGCCTTCTCCTGGATCTTGTCAGAGTTGGCGTTGAGGTCGTTGACCAGACGGCGTCCAGCCTCCACCACGCCCGTGATCTTCTCCTCGCTGGCCTCCATGGTGGTCAGGAAGTCCTCGTGCTTTTTGATGGCCTCCTCTGCTCCCTGCAGGCTGGAGGGCATCTCAGTGTGGGACAGCACATACTCCTACAGAGGGAGAGAGAACTATTAGTAATTTCATCAAGATAAACAGTATATTTGTATGTTTCTTCTCCTTCCCTGGTCCTCACCTGGCTGTTGAGGAAGCCCTCAGCCTGCTTGACGTCTCTCAAGAAGGTCTGGAAGTCGAAAGCTTGGGCCAGCAGGCTGTGGCGGTTCTCCCACATGCGGCGCAGATCTTGCCAGCCGGTGTCCAGCGCCTGCAGCCTCTGGGCCAGGAACATATACTGGGCGTCCGTCTGGCCCTGAGTCACCTCATCACCCACCGCCCGCATCTTCTCATAGTCCTCCTTGTAGTTGTCCCATTCGTTCTTGATGCTCTCGTGCTGGGAGAGCAGGCGCTCAGCCTCTGGCAGCGAGGTGGGGATGTCCTCGGACGCCACGGCAGTCTGCGTGCGGGACAGCCAGGACTGGAAGTCATCCAAGTCTCGGAGGAATCCCTGCAGCTTACTGGCTTCGCCTAGAGACTCCTCACGACGCTTCATGGTGGCGTTGAGCTCCTCCCACACCTCCTGGATCCCCCCCAGGTGGGCATGGATCTCCTCGGCCTGGTCCGGGTGCTCCTCAGCCAGCTTCTCTGCCTCATTTCTCAGGTCGTCCAACTTACCCTGAAAAGATATGGAAAATATACCTGGTTGTCATCAACATGTGACATAAAATTATTCAAAGTATTGATGATGTCTTTAACAGTTAATACTGATCATCTCTTTAAAATGATCTGATGCTGTGGTTTCATTAGGTTTACCCTAAGTCTTTGTCCACCTCCATAACCGTTGACCCTGCCGTACCTGAATGGCCTCCAGGTCTCTCTCCATGCCGGTGAGTTTGCGCTGCAGGGCCATGACACCAGCCAGGTCGTTGCCCAGGCTCTCGGTGGACTCGATCACCTTGGTCTTCTCTCTCATCCAGCTCTGGATCTCGTTACACTCCAGGTGGTAGTTCTGGATGTTGAGGGCCGACTCCAGGGCATGTTTCCTCTGGTCCGCCAGACGCTGGAACTCCTTCCACCTGGGGACCAGAGCAAGGGGAAGTCTCAATACCTGTTCCCAGTGCTAACTTTATACAGAGTATTGGCTGTGTATCAGATGGTATGTGTGTTTTTCATGTCCGAGACATGTCGAGTACTACTAACCTATTGTTAAGCTGGTCTTGTGTCTGGTGGATCTGCTCTTTGCTGCGGTTGTCTGATCCCAGGAGCTGCTGGGCCACCTGGTTGACATCAGAGATACGAGTCCCCAGGTTGTTCATCTCAGGCTCCAGGGTCTCAAACCTGCAGACACACAGATACATCAGACAGTCTCATTTTGCATCACTCATATTTCCATTGCTTTGTCTCTACAAGGGAGACTAAAGGTGAAATATTGTCATACTCAAATGTTGTTTTGATGTTAAAAAGAAGAGACATATTCAGTTTGATATCCGCTTCATTTACCGGAGCACAGTGAGTATGCAGATCGATATCGCTCAAGGAAAGGCCATTTAAATCATTGTCTAAGGATCATGTCTTTCTTCTTATAACATCATTCTAACACTCCTCCCTTATTCCTCCCTTCCCCAGCTCACCTCTGCTGCACCACCTCCAGGTCTTCCAGTTTGGTGGGGATCATTATGCCGTCCAGCCACTGTTCCTTCTCCCCCACCCACAGCTGGCAGGCGCCCGCCTCGCTGTACATGCGGTAGAGGGCCAGCGCCCCCTCCAGGGCCTGACGCCGCGATGCAGACAGAGACACCAGCTCCTCATAGCGCTGCTCAATAGCAGGCAGACGCCCCTCCACCTACACAGACAGCAACAATCAGTCTGGTAAGAGAAGCATCTTCTAGCTGTGTCAATAACAACCAGTCAGCCAGAAGACGCTCCGTTGACCAGAGTCAATAACAACCAGAAGACGCTCCTCTGACCAGAGTTAATAACAAGTCAAGACATACAGAATGGGAACGATAAATAAAATATGTCTCACTTAAGCGGAGACATTGAGAGTCTGTATGTAATACGTATGGGCCAGTGTCTGTATATATCAAAAAGAGAGAGAAACATCGGGAGAGTGTGCAGTAGTGTAGAAAGTGGGAGTTGGTTTGGTATACTGTTCCAGGGGTAACTGACCTGAGGGGCGTTTGCATGGACCGGGGGCAGGCCGAGGGCCTGCTCATGCAGGGAGTCGATGAGGGTGCGGTGGCTCTGGATCTCCTCCTCCACCTCCCTCTGCTTGCGGGCTAGGGTCTGGGTGGAGAACTCGTCGTGGCCCACCTCCTGGCTGGACACCTGGCGCAGCGTCTCCAAGATCCAGGCCTCCATGTCATTGGCGTCAGTCTGGAACTGGTGCAGGGCCACCGCCTCCTTCAGCTGCACTTCCCTCAGCTGGGATGTCTGGGGACGCAGGGAGAGAGAAGGAATCAGAATACAAACAGAGGAAATACATCAACTTCTGAAATACTAATACTCTATATATTAATTGTTTGTGGACTGACTACTCTCTAGACTTGTCCATCTCCTTTTCCTTTCCCCTGGCCACTGACCTCCTCCAGGTGTGCCCACTGAGCACGTACGTCCCTGATCCTCTCAGTGCACTCTGGGGCTCCAAAGTGTCCCTCCTCCACCAGAGTTTGTCCGGCGGCAATGCTGTGGCCGAGAGGACCGTAGCGGGCTGCCATCTCATCCCTGAAGGCCTCGTGCTTACTGAGGAGGTGCAGGGCGGAGGTGAGGTCGCGACCACAGTCTCCTCCTGACAGGATCTGCTCCTGCTCTCTGATCCAGGCCGCCTCTTCTCCCATCTCCCACAGGAACTGCCAGAGGCGCCGTGAGGCCTCCAGGCGCTCCCTCCGCTCCCCAGCCAGCTGGCCCAGCTCCTCATAGGCCCGGCCCAGCAGAGACACCTTCTCTCCCACCAGCGCCGGGTCACACGGCTTGTAGACTGAGAGAGAAAGATGGAGAAAAATAGCTAGTTATTTAGTTAGCAGTGGAGGGGCAACCAAACAAATGTTGCATAGTAGTCAAATGTTATCTTTTTCATAATTACTCAAACAGTAACAATGTGTTTATAACACTTGTGTAGTCTCACCCTGTTGGTCGGAGGTGAAGCGCTGAGCAGCTCTCTGGACCCCGCGGACCCTCTCTGCCTGGGCTGAGATGTCTGCCTCCACCAGGTTGTGAGTCTGCAGCAGGTCCTCCACATCATGCAGATGTTTCCCACTGTCCTGGGACTGCAGACGACCCTGGGAGAGCACATGGCAGGAAGACATGTTAGAAACACAGTCATTCACCACGTCTGGACTCTGTAGGCCTATAGTATAATTATCTCTGTTATCTCAGTACAGAACCTTTATATTATCATATACATGCATGTAGCTCTGTCCTTGAGCTGTTCTTGTCTATCAATGTTCTGTGTGGACCCCAGGAAGAGTAGCTACTGCATTAGAAGCAGCTAATGGGAATCCTAATCAAATACTAAATTCTCTACCTAGTGAAGACATGCTCCTAATGAGATGGTAATGAGGAGAGAGAATTGGTAAGACATTATGGTTCCAGCAGTCACTGAGAGTTTTAGATTAAGCAAAGCTGTCAATATCGTAAATGAGGGGCAAGCTTTCCCGGTGACTGATAAGCAAGACTTTATCTTGACAAAATAGAGTGCTCATTTGGTATTGATGAGGCAAGGCTCCCTGAATCACAACATAATCACAATAACATCAATCTGTTAAAGGGCAATTCTACCACTTTTCAACTTCATTTCTCTAGCACAATACCAGTGTCTACATATGTGAAAACGGCACATTTCTAAAATTTAAAATAAATAAATATAAAGTTAAAAAGCTCTATCAAAAATGAACCCTTTCCACTCACAGTCCCTGTAATCCCGTATAAAGGTTGAAAATGGCACATTTTGTCATTGATACAGTCAGTGCCTAAATTGGATCCGAGTGGCTGTACATGATGTCAGAGCTCAGGTTCTCTGCTTCACAACGCTGTATGGCTTTTGACTGACAGTCATTATAAACTTGAGCACCGCGTGCGACAGGAAGATGTCCCCATCCCTTCTGCTACTTTTGCACATTTGTTGTCTGAGTGAGGGAAATGCTGTGAATCGAAAGGACTTGATGTGTTCTGAAAGACGAGACATTGAGAATTATAATGAATACCGCTTTGACGTCGTACAAGCAAACCACACAGCCATGAGTCCAAATGTGCACTTCACATTTCCATATTAGAAAACTTACATTTAAAAAATGTACAGTATCAACGTTTATGATCGCTATGTTAGATCCACAGTTAGAAGGCTGACCTGAGTTATACCCTGGGTTGTCCTGAAAAGAATGAGCCCGTTAGTCGAATTGTGAAGAAAATTATTAGCAACAGAACATTCACTTGGATGCACTTGACTCCATTCTATGCACACCAATATTACGATCTGATTGTCTGCAGTGCCTTTTGAAAGCCTAACACTAAGATTTGTAAAACTTAGCTAGCCACGTTGGTACTAGAATAATCTTCCAAAATGATGCATCCAGAGTATTTTCAGATTTCGTTATTGACAAATGAAAAGTACAGTAAATGAAATGCACATAAAATCAAGAGTGTAATGTTTGGATTCAGTCTTGTGTCAGGTGAACTGTTGTTCTGATAATTTCCCCATAAATCTCCAAAGTGTTCTTTCAATTGCTACCATGGTCATGCATATGCTTTTTGTAGTTCTGTTAGAAGCATATCCATTTGGCCCTATCCATATAGGCCAATTTCCACAAGTGTAAGGGATTAAAACATTTTAAAAACAGTTATTTTCAAACACTGAGATTCACGTGGCCATGGCTTGCTGTATAAAACAGTCAGACAGGCATTGAGTTACTGTTCTATTGAACGTTAGAATGGGCAAAACAAATGGCCTAAGTGACTTTGAGCGTGGTATGATCGTCGGTGCCAGGCGTGCCAGTTCCAGTATCTCAGAAACGTCCGGCTTCCTGGGCTTTTCATGCAAGACAGTGTCTGGGGTTTACAGAGAATGGTGTGACAAACAAAACACATCCAGTCAGCAGCAGTCCTGTGGGTGAAGACAACTCGTTGATGAGAGGTTAAAGGAGAATGGCCAAAATCGTGCAAGCTAACAGGAGGCCACAAACAGGCACATTACACCACAGTACAACAGTGGTGTGCAGAACGCCATCTCGGAACGCACAACTCGTCGGTCCTTGTCACAGATGGGCTATTACAGCAGACATCCACACCAAGTTCCACTCCTATCAGCTAAAAACAAGAAGACGTGGCTCCAGTGGGCACAAGATCACCAACACTGGACAATTGAGCAGTGGAAAAACATTGCCTGATCCGACGAATCCGGTTCCTGTTTCATCATCCTAATGGCAGAGTCAGGATTTGGAGTAAGCAGCAGGAGTCCATGGCCCCATCCTACAGGCTGGTGGGAATGGTGTAATGGTGTGGGGGAAGTTTCCCTCGAACACATTAGGTCCCTTGATACCAATTGCGCAATGTTTCCATGCCACAAATAATTCAGTCTGTTCTGGAGGCAAAGGGGGGGTCTGACCCGGTACTAGATGAGTGTACCTAATAAACAACTTTGAATTTCACCCTCATTTCTAAATCAAACGGTTTTGACCAGTTTGTGAGTGATCATCTCCTCTCGATTCGGCCATGCTGTGTGCCTTGCAAAAGTGATTGCTGTCCTCGTTATGAAATTATCAACTTTACCCTGTATATCAAAAAATTACGATATACACATTGATTATTTAAAGAAAAACTACCAAAACTACTGCTGATGGTGATCCTGAACAATCTAAATAAAATGAATTGTAAGCAGGTATAGCCAGATGAGAGTTGTCTCCAATAGCTTACTTTTATTCCGGTAAAAACCACGTGCAACAGTGCAGGGATAACAATAACGTATTAAATTACATAGTAGGCTTTATTAGTTGAGTGACAACCTATCACCCAAGACATCTCTGAAGGTGCTGCGCAGATGTGCAAGTTCAGGAACAGGCCGTATACCTCACATTGGTCAATGCACTAAGCTGGGCATAGTGTGCAGTTCGACAAGGCCTGGGGTTATTCGGCATGCAAAATTACTCAGATCAATGACTGTCAACACAGTTACATGCAGTTGGACACTGAAAGAGAGGACACATCAGCTGTCACAAAAGATGAGGTCTTTTCGGAAGGTAGAAATAATGTACTAGGAGCAAGACATTTTTGGGAACCCGCAATTCGTAACATTTGAATTGATTTTCTGACTGATGAATGCTACATTTGGATCGGGTTGGGGTCCGCAGACAGATGCATTTGTATCTTAAACATTTTAATCAGCGACAGATGTGTATCGGTGAATTGTTACATCCCTAATTTTCACCTAAATTTATATAGACACTGGTATGGTGCTGGAGATAATGAATACAGCAGGGTTGAAAAGTGGCGGATTTGCCCTTTAAGGTAGTCAGGGGAAAGGAATCAGCTGAGGCTAAGAATACACTCAGACAGACTTAATTCACCCAGTCAACCTCTGTAAACCCATTACACCCAGGAGTAGCAACCATTTTGAAAGGAGTACTCGCATGCAGGGTTGATAGTGTGAAATGTACAGGATTACAGAAGGTTGTCAATGACCAAGAGTACATATTCTACACTGGGAGAATATACAGTGGGGCAAAAAAGTATTTAGTCAGCCACCAATTGTGCAAGTTCTCCCACTTAAAAAGATGAGAGAGGCCTGTAATTTTCATCATAGGTACACTTCAACTATGACAGACAAAATGGGGAAAAAATCCAAAAAATCACATTGCAGGATTTTTAATGAATTTATTTGCAAATTATGGTGGAAAATAAGTATTTGGTCAATAACAAAAGTTTCTCAGTACTTTGTTATATACCCTTTGTTGGCAATGACAGAGGTCAAACATTTTCTGTAAGTCTTCAAGGTTTTCACACACTGTTGCTGGTATGTCGCTCTGGATAAGAGCGTCTGCTAAATGACTTAAATGTAATGTAAATGTAAATTTTGGCCCATTCCTCCATGTAGATCTCCTCTAGAGCAGTAATGTTTTGGGGCTGTTGCTGGGCAACACAGACTTTCAACTCCCACCAAAGATTTTCTATGGGGTTGAGATCTGGAGACTGGCTAGGCTACTCCAGGACCTTGAAATGCTTCTTACGAAGCCACTCCTTCGTTGCCCGGGCGGTGTGTTTGGGATCATTGTCATGCTGAAAGACCCAGCCACGTTTCATCTTCAATGCCCTTGCTGATGGAAGGAGGTTTTCACTCAAAATCTCACGATACATGGACCCATTCATTCTTTCCTTTACACCAGTGGTCACCAAACTACGGCCCGCGGGCCGGATACGGCCCGTCAGCACATTTGGCCCGGCCCTCTGAACAATACCAGAGACGCTATCGAATTTTTTTCCTATTTGGCCTCCAGAAAAAAAATCCTAGGCCCGGCCCTGTCAAAGAGAGAACGGAATAATGGCGAAAAGGTTAGGTAAGAGAAAAATTGATTCAGAATGCGTTCGGGCCAGCTTTCGGGTTGCTAAACTGATAGCAAGAAGCGGTAAGACTTTCACTGACGGAGAGTTTGTTAAGAAATGTATGGATGCTGTCGCGGAGGAGGTGTGTCCCGAGAAGAAAGATGCATTTAATGCCGTAAGTCTGTCGGCGAGTACAATCACCAGATGCGTTGAAGAAATCGGGAGTAATGTATATGCCCAGCTGCAGCAGAAGACGAAAGAATTTGACTTTTTTTCATTAGCACTGGATGAGAGCACGGACGTGCAAGACACAGCGCAACTGCTCATTTTTATTCGTTGAGTTAGCGCAAACTTTGAGATATGCGAGGAGCTGGCAGCCCTCCAAAGTCTCAAAGGGACTACAACGGGAGAGGATATTTTTGACAAAGTGTGCCAAACCATGGAGAAGTTGGACCTGGACTGGTCAAAGCTAGCTAGCATCACGACTGACGGGGCTCCTAGCATGGTGGGCGAAACTCGCGGTCTAATAGGACGATGAACCGGGAGTTGGAAAAAGGGGTCTCACCGCCCGCTACGAGTCCACTGCCTAATTCACCAGCAAGCACTGTGCTGCAAAGTGTTGAAGTGGGATTCTGTAATGAAGGTTGTGGTGTCGTGCATAAACTTCATCAGAGCAAAGGGACTTAAACACAGGCAGTTCCAAGAATTCCTGTCTGAACTGGAGTCTACGCACGGAGATGTGCTGTACTACACAGAGGTCCGATGGCTGAGCCGGGCAGAGTTTTGAGGCGTTTTTACGAGCTGCTACCCGAAATTAACGCATTTCTTCATTTAAAAGACAAAACGGTCCCAGAGCTGATCGACCCAGAATGGAAATGGCACTCGCATTTTTAACAGACGTGACAGAAATACTTAACAGCCTTAACTTGCAGCTACAAGGCGAGGGGAAACTCATTTGCGACATGTATTCACACATAAAAGCATTTGAGGTGAAATTAGCGCTGCTTTTGGAACAAGTGAAAAGCGCAACTTCGTCCATCTTCCTGCTACCCAAAACCTGTCGACAGAGAACCCAGCGGTCCCGTTCCCAGCTGAAAAGTGCATGGAAGCACTGGAAATGCTGAAGGCGGAGTTCGGTGTGCGATTCAGTGAACTACATGTTCATGCAAAAGAAATCCGTCTTTTTCAGAACCCCTTTGTTGCCGACATTGATGAAGCCCAGCCTTCATATCAGTTTGAGTTGGCTGAGTTACAGAACTGTGATGTTCTGAAAGACGCATTCAAGCCCAACAGTCTCATTGACTTCTATGCCGCCCTCCCAAACGACACATATCCAAACATCAAAAAACACGCAATGAAAATGTCCACAGTTTTTGGCAGCACGTATATCTGCGAGAAAACCTTTTCTCGCATGAAACTGCTGAAAACCCAGATGAGATCAAGATTGACAGATGAACATTTGCATCAGTGCTTGAGACTGGCTGTAAACTAGAATGGAACCTGATATTCAACTTCTCACCAGCCAGATGCAGGCCCACAGTTCACACTGATGAACATACATAGGTAAGCTCACTTTTCTGACTTGAATGAGTCATTCTGAGCATAAACAAATATAATCATAATAAAATCTACTGGGATAAAATCCATCTTTACAACCATACTGGTAGTGAAATGTATTGTGCTGTGTAGGTGCTGTATCACTTAGTTCAGTTTCTCAACCTGCTTCTTTTGTGGTTTTCACAGGAAGTTGATGAGAGAGAGCTGCAAACAGCGGTGTCTACAAGCCTACTGGAACCTACAAAAGGATTATAAGGAAGGAACACAAGAACTTTAAGAGACTGCTCATATGTGTCAGAGAGATTCTGCTCTGACAACTGAGCTGAACTTTTATCTGTTAAGATTGTGCATGGCACGACAGAAAGTTAATGTTCCATGGCTTTTTTTTCTATGAAGAACCCAGAGAGTTATTTAGTTATTATTTATTTCCTGTTTTTTCTGTGAAGAACTCAGAGAGGGTTATTTAGTTATTATTTATTTCATTAATAGTGTTATTATTTGTTTCCTGACTTTTTTTCTGTAAAGAACCTGGAAAGGGTTATTTGGTTATGTGTGGCTTTCTGGAAAACAATAAATTTTTTAAGCTCCCCTACGATCGTCACACTTTTTCTGTTACAAACTGACACCGGCCCCCCATCAGAGAAGGGAAAAGTTATGTGGCCCTCACAGGAAAAAGTTTGGGGACCCCTGCTTTACACGGATCAGTCGTCCTGGTCCCTTTGCAGAAAAACAGCCCCAAAGCATGATGTTTCCACCCCCATGCTTCACAGTAGGTATGGTGTTCTTTGGATGCAACTCAGCATTCTTTGTCCTCCAAACACGACAAGTTGAGTTTTTACCAAAAAGTTATATTTTGGTTTCATCTGACCATATGACATTCTCCCAATCTTCTTCTGGATCATCCAAATGCTCTCTAGCAAACTTCAGACGGGCCTGGACATGTACTGGCATAAGCAGGGGGACACATCTGGCACTGCAGGATTTGAGTCCCTGGCGGCGTATTGTGTTACTGATGGTAGGCTTTGTGACTTTGGTCCCAGCTCTCTGCAGGTCATTCACTAGGTCCCCCCGTGTGGTTCTGGGATTTTTGCTCACCGTTCTTGTGATCATTTTGACCCCACGGGGTGAGATCTTGCGTGGAGCCCCAGATCGAGGGAGATTATCAGTGGTCTTGTATGTCTTCCATTTCCTAATAATTGCTCCCACAGTTGATTTCTTCAAACCAAGCTGCTTACCTATTGCAGATTCAGTCTTCCCAGCCTAGTGCAGGTCTACAATTTTGTTTCTGGTGTCCTTTGACAGCTCTTTGGTCTTGGCCATAGTGGAGTTTGGAGTGTGACTGTTTGAGGTTGTGGACAGGTGTCTTTTATACTGATAACAGGTTCAAACAGGTGCCATTAATACAGGTAACGAGTGGAGGACAGAGGAGCCTCTTAAAGAAGAAGTTACAGGTCTTTGAGAGCCAGAAATCTTGTTTGTTTGTAGGTGACCAAATACTTATTTTCCACCATAATTTGCAAATAAATAAATAAAAAATCCTACAATGTGATTTTCTGGATTTTTTTTCTTCTCATTTTGTCTGTCATAGTTGAAGTGTACCTATGATGAAAATTACAGGCCTCTCTCATCTTTTTAAGTGGGAGAACTTGCACAATTGGTGGCCGACTAAATAGTTTTTTTGCCCCACTGTATAGTGTGTGCAGAGTTGACATGTTGATATGTTCCAGTACCTTCATATCTCCCATCCAGTCCATGATGTATCTCATCTCCTCCAGCAGTCTCTGCAGGTCTCGGTGTGCGTGGAGTCTCTCCCTGCGAGCGGCTAACAGGTCCTTCAGGTACTCCCAAAGCCGCAGCACGTTGTCCCTCCTCGCCAGCACGCGACGCACGTCATGGTAGTTCTCTGCCTCCAGCTCCCTGGCCACCGCCTCCACGGCCGCCACCCGCTCCCCGTACGCCCCGATGTCCGTCTCGATGGCCTCGTGTTTACGGGTGGCGGCCTCCACCGCTCCCAGGTCAACGCCAAAGTTGTCCTGAGGGACAAGAGGACAGATTGAGGTTAGAAGTGGGAGAGGTCAGTGTGTACATTGGTCATAAATGTATATGTGATAGAAAGAGTCAATGTGTTCAAATGCATACAAGGGTATTAAATTGTCTATTAAATTGCTAAATTCACTCTCACTTCTAGAAATGAAAGTGATATCAAATTATAGTTGTAAATGCCATTAAAATGGAGATCAGCTAGCTACAGTGTGTCTGTAGTCATTTATCACTCCCCTCCACATTACTAGATAATTAGACTGGCTGGTCTGCAGTAAACATGTCTCGTCAAAATAATGTAATCACAACCATCACTTATGATTACTGATATCTCTGGTCTGTGGACACCTGGGAGACAAATATAACCACCCTCCTCCTCATTGTGAATACATTATCAGGTCTCAGCCAGGGATGTTACCTGAGAGACGAGCCGCTGGTTCTCGCTCAGCCAGGTCTCCCTCATGGCGGCCTTGCGGTCGAAGCGAGCAGCAAGCATCTCCAGCTTCTCCTGTCGAATCAGCTCGTTCCTCAGCGCCAGCTCCCGCTCGTGCTCTGCCTTCTCCAGACGCTCCCACGCCTGCAGAGCCAATCAGAACACAGCTAGTCAGAGAGGTCCCTTAATCAAACCAGGGGTGTTATTCAAGATCTTAAACACCTGCAGGGTTAACTGTTGTTTATCCAAGCTCTACTCAGGACAAGTAATGCATTTAAACAGCGAGTAACTGGAGCCCTGTGGGTGATACCTTGTTGATGTCAGAGATGAGCTTTCCCTCCCTGGGAATGTACACCTTCTGGTTGTTGGCTCTCATCTTGCTCTGAATGGTGAACAGCAGCACCTCCAGGTTGCCTTTCTCTGTGAACCTGAGGAAAACCAACACAGCCAGGTAAGATACCTAACATGGAATATGCACAGTTATGATTCCAACCTGCTAGAACATCACTCCCGTTCTTAAATTCTAAATTCCCCCCCAGCGTGTCTCCCTGTCGTACTTTGGGGGTTTCTCCGCTGTGCGGTAGGTATTGAAGGCCTGCAGCTGGTTCTGCACACCGTTTAGGGAGTTGGCCAGCTGCCGGTCATTCAGAGTCAGGATGGTCTGCTCAATCCACTGCAGCAGCTCTGAAGCCAGGCTCTCATAGTTCCCTACCAGCTGGTCAGCCTCAATGGCATAGTCCAGCACCTGGGAGGAAGGGAGGGAGAAAGAGAGGGGTTAGACAAGCTCCAAAGACAGTGACAGGAAGACATGCACGTACGCACTAACACACACACATAAAAAGTTAAACAGCCGTTGCACCCCACCTTGCCAACCCTCTTGCCCTCCACAGCCAGGGCCTTCATCTTGGAGAAGTAGTGGTAGTAGGTGGCCACATAGGTGATGATGGACTTCTCATCTGGCTGGTCAACGTTGACATCTGGAAAGAGAGACATTTGATCCTCATCTCCTCTCCACATACTACCCACACAGTCAGACACACACTGACACAAACATGCACACACACAAACTTCCAATCCCAGTCTCACACACACAAACACTGACACAAACACTGACACACACACACACACACACACACACACTCCCATCTTAACCCAGTCAATTCATCCTAAACACACATGGTGCTTGTCTCTAAATGTGCCCTGATTGATGGCCCCAGAGCGTTGCCAACCCCTCACCATGTATGGACTTCCTCTGTGATGTCAGAGGGCATCATTAAGCTCTGCCCCATGGCCAGCCTGGCCACATAGACCCTATTCTCACTTAAGTTGTAATTCATTCCAGTAATCCTCCTCCCTTCCTGCTCCCACACCCCATCCAGCTCGCCTGGTATATGACAGGAGCACTGTGTTGGTGACAACTAGCCAGAGGGCGAGGGCAGAGACCACATACAATCCCGACACTTGTCCAGTCTGAGCTCTGACCTCCCTGACTCACCTTCCGGGTCGAGGAGTTTGGTGAGGCCTAGCTTATTCTCTGCTGTGTTGAAGGCATTCTGGAGGTTATAGTGGGCGTTGGACCGCTTCAGGGTGTCAAACTCAATCACGTCCGGTCTGGACGGGGAGGGGAAAACAGGTGTTGCTTTTAATGAAAGGAATCTCATGTATAAGGCATAAAGACAGCATCCTAACCACTACATGTTGAGTTCATCAACACGTGACCATGATTTTGTACATTCTAAGATGTGTAGGCAAAGTCAACTTCAACATTGTTCCATTTATTCAGATCGACTCCATTCTAATCAGATAAGGAAAATGGCAGCGACAGAATGTACATGATTGCCTTGTAGCTCATTCAGTCCACATTTCAAACTACTCGTACTTTGAGTCTCAAGTGAGCAATATACACTAGCTGCAGGCATACATTCAAATGTGCCAGTACTTAACTGATGAGCATCATCCATGGGCCTCCATTTGTTACAGTACTTGTCATGTTAAAAATCACACTCTAGGGGTCTGAGTCCCACCGTAATGCAGTAGGAGTCACCAGCAGAGGGCAGTGGTGAGTCACCCGGCATGGCCTTGCATGCAAAACGAGTTGGTTTTATTCGTTATCTAGGTCAACTAACTCCTATTTTATTTTCATCCATTTATGGGGATACAGACCCCCCCCCCGTCAACAGGCCTATTCCTCAACGGCACTGCAAGGACAACAGGCCAAGGTACTGGACATCTAGTCACGGACAGAATAAATATATCACTTCACACGGACAGAGTGCCAGGTGAAGGACAATGTCAGGGCCTACAGTTAACATGAGTGACTAACTTATTTCATAGTGTGACAGGCAACATGGACAAAGGGGGAAGGTAATTGACCTGTGTTTGTGCACGATGGCGTTGAACGCCAAGCCATCTCTCCAGCTGGTGGTAAAGTTGTGAACGTTGACGTTGGGGTACCTGCAGAGTCAAGGTAATAGCTCATTAATCATCAACTCCGTACCCAGGCTCTTTTGGTGTCGACCAACACTGGAAATTATTAAAATAACTCATCATTTCACATATCTTCATCATACAGTCACATTACTGGACACATCCTAGAATCTCTCCCTCTCTCCCTTCTCACCCAGCGGTCTTCATCTGGCACCAGAGCAGCAGAGCCTCCTTGGCTGACTTCCTCTCCTTGTTACCCTCAGTCTCCACACTGATATCCTGGATCTGTTAAGCAGAGCACCCTCTCAGTCAGACACACTGCCTACATATATATTTTTTTGACTCTCTCTCTCTCTCTTTCTCATTAAGACCTCACTGAAATCATCGGTCTTACATACAGCTCTTTGTTAAGTTTGATGATGAAGCACATCCGTCTAACAGGAGAATATGTCATTGTCATGAAAAGAAGATGAGGGGAAAAAAGAACACTGAAATCTAGTTAGAATATTAACATTCTCTGAAACCAAAGTGGCCTCAGAAAACCACGGAACAGAGGTAATTGCTTCCATTCCCATTAGTTTTGAACTAGGCAGGGTGGGGTTGACCCAGGTGAGGGTGGTGAACGGGACACAAGTGGGCTGGGATGTGTAATATTCACTTGCGCCATCTACTCTCTAGGAAGGCCCATAGAAAGGCATTGCACAGAACATTACAAGGAGTCACACGGTACCTGGAAGCGGAGGATGATGGTCCAGATGAGACCCAGGGTGAGGCGGTGGTTCCCGTCCACGATGTCGTGGGAGCCCATGTTCTCCAGGTGGACCTTCTGCTCCTTGAGGAACTGCAGGGCCTTGTCCACGTTCTCCAGGCAGTGGATACGCATACGCCCCTTAGTGGGCTTCGGCTGGACAGAGACAAGAGAAAGAAGGGGGAGAGAAGCAGGAGAGAAGGGGGAAATTCAGGATGGTGTGAGAGAGTGATGGAAAGTGACATGAAAAACAGAGAGGGAGAGGAAGAGGGTATGAGAATGAAAATAGATTTCATGTTAAGCAGAATGGAGCACAGCGAGGGAAAAACAACGAGAGAGGACAAGAGAATACAGGAATGAGAGAGGGTTAGTTCAGGACAAACAAGGTGAGCCATGAGTGATCGGTCAGGGTTAAGGTTAGGGTCAGGGTTAGGAGGACAGATAGAGGTATTCTGAGATACTGACCAGCTGTTCTCCTGACAGCACCTCCAGCAGGCGGATGAGCATGCGTCCATCTCTCAGGTCAGTGTACAGGTCCCCGATGCGGCACGTCACACGGCCCAGGTGTGAGTTCACCCACTTAGTAAAGGTCTTCTTCTGCACTGCTTCACGCTCATCTGGAGAGGAGAGGAGGGCAGGTTGATGTTAAACCAATCATCTGGAGAGCAGAGGAGGGCAGGTTGATGTTAAACCAATCATCTGGAGAGCAGAAGAGGGCGGGTTGATGTTAAACCAATCATCTGGAGAGCAGAGGAGGGCGGGTTGATGTTAAACCAATCATCTGGAGAGCAGAAGAGGGCGGGTTGATGTTAAACCAATCATCTGGAGAGCAGAAGAGGGCGGGTTGATGTTAAACCAATCATCTGGAGAGCAGAGGAGGGCGGGTTGATGCGAGGGTAAACCAAATCAGAAACCAGCTCATAGGGACTGGCAGGCAGGTGTGAAGTCATTCATTGCTTTGTAATAACCTATTCCATGTTCAATAATCCAATACTGTCAGCAAAATAAATATTTTGAGGGGATGCAATTTTGTTGGAGAAAAACACTTATGTAGTCTTATACAGCCATTAAAAATGCCTGAATCACCCCTCAGACTGAGACGGATGCCAGTGAATCATGGGGACCTGAGCTCCGCTACGCAGCACTTCATTTCACAGATGAGCTACGCCATTAGGTCGTTGGGATTACTGCGTTGACAGACAGCGTAGTAGAGAGTTCTTTAGGCCTCTAACTGAACCTAAGTGACTGGGCTGCTGACGGGGCGTTCGTCAGTCGCCTGGGACTACACCATCTGAATAGAAGACCAGTCTTGAATAGCCAAGCTAACGGTTCACAATGACGCTAACCCACACATAAGTGAAAGACCGAGAAAATCAATGATGCAATATTGCAGGAACGAGCACAGAATTGTGTTGGGTCTGAAGAGAATAGTTCCCTACAATGTTACAGGAAGATAAAGGGGACACAATGAATTAAACAGTAGCAGAGGCAGCACATACATATGCAGCAGAGTAAGATGCTAAACATGCCTCCAAACAAGGTGACCTCAATTCTAGGTCTGTGTGAGTAAGATCTAGGGCAAAATATAGCATTACAGTCTAGTAGCTAGAGGCTCACACATCAGAAATGAACTGTGAAAATAAACTACAATTGTATTACAATGCAATTCAAATCAGATGAGCTATGAGGTAAGAAAGCAGTGAGGTAAAAGAGCAGATCATTTGTGAAACTGTGTGATGCTAACTGTATTAAAGATTAGAGCATCTCCAAATCCTATCAGAAAAAGGTCATGGCTTCACAATCTTAAAATTCCTGGTGGGCTTCCCGCTATCTCTAAGACATAGTGAAATGGTTCTCCATGTGAGAGAGAATTAGTGTGCGTGAGATACATGGAACTCCTGGTGAGATGTGCCATGTGACACAGACAGGCCTCTGTGATGGACAGGTGCAATAGGTCATGCTCTGTTGGAAAGAAACACCGCTATTTAGTAGCTGTACTGTGACATATAGTTGAAGTCGGAAGGTCACATACACCTTAGCCAAATACATTTAAACTCAGTTATTCACACTTCCTGACATTTAGTCCCAGTAAAAATTCCCTGTTTTAGGTCAGTTAGGATCACCACTTTATTAAGAATGTGAAATGTCAGAATAATAGTATTATTTATTTCAGCTTTCATTTCTTTCATCACATTCCCAGTGGGTCAGAAGCTTACATACACTCAATTAGTATTTGGTAGTATTGCCTTTAAATTGTTGAACTTGGGTCAAAAGTTTCAGATAGCCTTCCACAAGCTTCCCACAATAAGTTGGGTGAATTTTGGCCCATTCCTCCTGACAGAGTTTGTGTAACTGAGTCAGGTTTGTAGGCCTCCTTGCTCGCACATGCTTTTTCAGTTCTGCCCACACATTTTCTATGGGATTGAGGTCAGGGCTTTGTGATGGCCACTCCAATACCTTGAGATTGTTGTCCTTAAGCCATTTTGCCACAACTTTGGAGGTTTGCTTGGGGTCATTGTCCATTTGGAAGACCCATTTTCTACCAAGCTTTAACTTCCTGACTGATGTCTTGAGATGTTGCTTCAATATATCCACATAATTTTCCAACCTCATGATGCCATCTATTTGGTGAAGTGCACCAGTCCCTCCTGCAGCAAAGCACCCCCACAACATGATGTTGCCACCGCCATGCTTCACGGTTGGGATGGTGTTCTTCGGCTTGCAAGCCTCCGCTTTTTTCCTCTAAACATAACGATGGTCATTATGGCCAAACAGTTCTATTTTTGTTCTGTCAGACCAGAGGACATTTCTCCAAAAAGTACAATCTTTGTCCCCATGTGCAGTTGCAAACCGTAGTCTGACTTTTTTTCTGGCAGTTTTAGAGCAGTGGCTTCTTCCTTGCTGAGCTGCCTTTCAGGATATGTCGATATCAAACTTGTTTTACTGTGGATATAGATACTTTTGTATCCGTTTCCTCCAGCATCTTCACAAGGTCCTTTGCTGTTGTTCTGGGATGTTGTTCTTTTCGCACCGAAGTATGTTCATCTCTAGAACACGACTCTAAACTAAGTGTATGTAAACTTCCGACTTCAACTGTAGCCTTCAGCATGAGGACTGTAGCCTATGTTACTTGTGAAGGAGGTATAGGCTATGTCTGACAGAATCTCTCTCCCCAGGGCAGAGTCGTGTCACATAGTGACTTAGGATAAATGACCAGGACCAGTCCCATCTGGACTGACGCTACCCTGCAGTCTCAGGCCTGGAGCAAGAGGTCAATTAGGCCGAGCCGTGCCCCACCTCAGTCCAGCTTAACAGTAGTGATGGGGGGGGGGGATCAATAGTTACATATCGGGATATTATCTTTGACGATATGTTGTATCGGTGACAATATCACAATATTATTTTTGCACTAGTTAGCAGTACCTGCACTAAAACTCCATTTTAAATAGAGAGACAATTAGTTTTCAGCATTTCTATTTCCATGACTGATCAAAACTCTCATGGCTCACTCTGCAGCAGACATATGGGGAACAATATGTTTGGAACATTGAAACAAAATCACAGTATCGAATCACAATACATGTAGAATCACAATACATATAGAATCACAATACATATAGAATCACAATACATATAGAATCACAATACATGTAGAATCACAATACATATAGAATCACAATACATGTAGAATCACAATACATGTAGAATCACAATACATATAGAATCACAATACATATAGAATCACAATACATATAGAATCACAATACATATAGAATCACAATACATATAGAATCACAATACATATAGAATCACAATACATGTAGAATCACAATACATATAGAATCACAATACATGTAGAATCACAATACATATAGAATCACAATACATATAGAATCACAATACATGTAGAATCACAATACATATAGAATCACAATACATATAGAATCACAATACATGTAGAATCACAATACATATAGAATCACAATACATATAGAATCACAATACATATAGAATCACAATACATGTAGAATCACAATACATATAGAATCACAATACATGTAGAATCACAATACATGTAGAATCACAATACATATAGAATCACAATACATATAGAATCACAATACATGTAGAATCACAATACATATAGAATCACAATACATGTAGAATCACAATACATATAGAATCACAATACATGTAGAATCACAATACATATAGAATCACAATACATGTAGAATCACAATACATGTAGAATCACAATACATATAGAATCACAATACATGTAGAATCACAATACATGTAGAATCACAATACATATAGAATCGTGAGAATCACAATACATGTAGAATCACAATACATATAGAATCGTGAGAATCACAATACATGTAGAATCACAATACATATAGAATCGTGAGAATCACAATACATATAGAATCGTGAGAATCACAATACATGTAGAATCACAATACATGTAGAATCACAATACATATAGAATCGTGAGAATCACAATACATAATCGGCACCTAAGTATAGTGATAATATTGTATCGTGACATCCCTGGCAATTCCCAGCCCTAGCTAACAGCTCGCATGCTGGGGCAGGGGACAGAGACAGGCGGCACCCCACCCGGTGCCCTGCCCGATGACAGGGCCGGGGAGCAGCTGGCTGGGTGGCAGAGTGGTGGTAATCCTGAGGTGATTTATGGCAGTACTTGAAGGATTAGGGGGGCCACTTTACAAGGTTTAAAAAAGCCCATTCTCCATGCTGAGGATCCTTTCAATCAAACACTAATGGGTTTGTTCAGGAGGAGAGAGAGGTAGAGGGGGGAGACAGTGACGGGCAGGGAGCCAGGTCAGACAGGCAGGCGGTCAGGCAGAGAGGTCTCAGAGGTCTGGAGAGGGCCCGCGGCAGCTCACTCAGAGATCACCTCCTGCAGACTTCCCAGCTCTCTTTGGGTGACACTAGGAGGCATGTGGAGGAATAGTATTGGTGTGCATCCCTTGCTTTAACATGGGTGTAACCTATCAGGGAAGGAGGGTTTTCAACTTCAAACACTCCACAGTGCATTCCAAAAGTAGTCAGACCCCTTGAATTTTTTCACATTTTGTTACGTTACAGCCTTTTTCAAAAACGGATTCAATTGTGTTTTTTTAATCGTCAATCTACACACAAAACCCCATAATGACGAAGCAAAAACAGATTTTTAGACATTTGTGCAGATATATTAAAAATAAACAACTGAAATAATACATTTACATAAGTATTCAGACCCTTTACTCAGTACTTTGTTGAAGCCCCTTTGGCAGTGATTACAGCCGTCTTCTTGGGGAGTTTCTCCCATTCTTCTCTGCAGATCCTCTCAAGCTCTGTCAGGTTGCTGGTCATTGTCTTGTTGGAGGGCGAACCTTCGCCCCAGTCTGATGTCCTAAGCAGGTTTTCATCAAGGATCTCTCTGTACTTTGCTCCGCTCATCTTTCTCTCGATCCTGACTAGTCTCCCAGTTAATGCAGCTGAAAAACATCCCCACAGCATGATGCCGCCACCACCATGCTTCACTGCAGGGATGGAGCCAGGTTTCCTCCAGATTTGCCAAAGAGTTCAAATTTGGGTTCATCAGACGAGAGAATATTGTTTCTCATTGTCTGATAGTCTTTGGGTGCCATTTGGCAAACTCCAAGCAGGCTGTCATGTGCCTTTTACTGAGGAGTGGCTTCTGTCTGGCCACTGTACCATAAAGGCCTGATTGAAGGAGTGCTGCAGAGATGGTTGTCCTTCTGGGAAGATTCTCCCATCTCAACAGAGGAACTCTGAAGCTCTGTTAGAGTGACCATCCGGTTCTTGGTCACCTCCAATGCCCTTCGCCCTTGATTGCTCAGTTTGGCCAGGACAGCTCTAGGAATCGTCTTGGTGGTTCCAAACTTCTTCCATTTAGATGGAGGCCACTGTTCTCGGGGACCCTAAATGCTGCAGATATTTTTGGATACCCTTCCCCAGATCTGTGCCTCAACACAATCCTGTCTCGGAGCTCTGCGGAAAATTCCTTTGACCTCATGACTTGGTTTGTGCTCTGACATGCACTGTCAACTATGGGACCTTTATATATACATTTTATTTATTTAACTAGGCAAGTCAAATCAGAACTAATTCTTATTTACAAATGATGGCCTAACAGAAGGCAAAAGGTCCCCTGTGGGGATGGGGGCTGGGATTTTGTCATTTCTTTTAAAATACAGTTGAAGTCAGAAGTTTACATACACTTAGGTTGGAGTCATTAAAACTCGTTTTTCAACCACTCCACAAATGTCTTGTTAAGAAACTATAGTCTTGGCAAGTCGGTTAAGACATCTACTTTGTGCATGACACAAGTAATTTGTCCAACAATTGTTTACAGACAGATTATTTCACTTATAATTCACTGTATCACAATTCTAGCGGGTCAGAAGTTTACATGCACTAAGTTGACTGTGCCTTTAAACAGCTTGGAATATTCCAGATAAGGATGTCATGGCTTTAGAAGCTTCTGACAGGCTAATTGACATCATTTTGAGTCAATTGGAGGTGTACCTGTGGATGTATTTCAAAGCCTACCTTCAAACTCAGTGCCTCTTTGCTTGACATCATGGGAAAATCAAAAGAAATCAGCCAAGACCTCAGAAAAAAATTGTAGACCGCCACAAGTCTGGTTCATCCTTGGGAGCAATTTCCAAACACCTGAAGGTACCACGTTCATCTGTACAAACAATAGTACGCACGTATAAACACCATGGGACCAGCTGTCATACCACTCAGGAAGGAGACGCGTTCTGTCTCCTAGAGATGAACGTACTTTGGTGTGAAAAGTGCAAATCAATCCCAGAACAACAGAAAAAGGACCTTGTGAAGATGCTGGAGGAAACAGGTACAAAAGTATCTATATCCACAGTAAAACGAGTTTGATATCGACATATCCTGAAAGGCAGCTCAGCAAAGAAGAAGCCACTGCTCCAAAACTGCCAGAAAAAAATATATATTTTTGGAGAAATGTCCTCTGGTCTGATGAAATAAAAATAGGACTGTTTGGCCATAAGGCAGGCTTGCAAGCCGAAGAAGACCATCCCAACCCGTGAAGCACGGGGGCTGCTTTGCTGCAGGAGGGACTGGTGCACTTCACAAAATAGATGGCATCATGAGGGAAGAACATGATGTGGATATATTGAAGCAACATCTCAAGACATCAGTTAAAGCTTGGTTGCAAATGGGTCTACCAAATGGACAATGAGCCCAAGCATACTTCCAAAGTTGTGGCAAAATGGCTTAAGGACAAAAAAGTCAAGGTATTGGAGTGGCCATCACAAAGCCCTGACCTCAATCCCATAGACAATTTGTGGGCAGAACTGAAAAAGCATGTACGAGCAAGGAGGCCTACAAACCTGACTCAGTTACACCAGCTCTGTCAGGAGGAATGGGCCAAAATTCACCCAACTTATTGTGGGAAGCTTGTGGAAGGCTACCCAAAACGTTTGACCCAAGTTAAACAATTTAAAGGCAATGCTACCAAATACTAATTGAGTGTATGTAAGCTTCTGACCCACTGGGAATGTGATGAAAGAAATGAAAGTTGAATACTATTCTGATATTTCACATTCTTAAAATAAAGTGCTGATCCTAACTGAAATAAAACAGGGAAATTTTACTAGGATTAAATGTCAGGAATTGTGAAAAACTGAGTTTAAATGTATTTGGCTAAGGTGTATGTAAACTTCTGACTTCAACTGTATAGGACAAAACACACATCACGATTAGAGACACCACAACACTACATAAAGAGAGACCTAAAGACAACAACATTTCATGGCAGCAACACAGCATGGTAGCAACACAACATGACAACAACATGTTTGGCAGCAGCACAACATGGTAGCAGCACAAAACATGGTACAAACATTACTGGGCACAGACAACAGCACAAAGGGTAATAAGGTAGACAACAATATAGACAGGTGTGTGCCTTTCCAAATCATGTCCAATCAATTGAATTTACCACAGGTGGACTCCAATCAAGTTGTAGAAACATCTCAAGGATGATCAATGGAAACAGGATGCACCTGAGCTCAATTTTGAGTCTCATAGCAAAATGTCTGAACACTTATGTAAATAAGGTATTTCTGTTTATTTTTTATATATTTGTAAAAAAAATAAAAAAGTTGTTGCTTTGTCATTATTGGGTATTGTATGTAGATTAAAGAGGATTTAAAAATATATATTTTAGAATAAGCCTGTAACATAATAATGTGGAAAAAGTCGAGGGTTCTGAATACTTTCGAATGTATTGTATAATAGTATAAACTCAGAATACCTCTTCCATAATGCAACATTGTGTACAGTATAAGAATAACTACTCATAGCGTGGAACAACTCTACTCATAGCATGTAACAACTACTCATAGCGTGTAATAACTACTCATAGCATGTAATAACTACTCATAGCGTGGAACAACTACTCATAGCATGTAATAACTACTCATAGCATGTAATAACTACTCATAGCATGGAACAACTACTCATAGCATGTAATAACTACTCATAGCATGTAATAACTCTACTCATAGCATGTAATAACTAATCATAGCATGTAATAACTACTCATAGCATGTAATAACTACTCATAGCATGTAATAACTACTCATAGCGTGGAACAACTACACATAGTATGTAACAACTACACATAGCATGTAACAACTACACATAGCATGGAATAACTACACATAGCGTGTAATAACTACTCATAGCATGGAACAACTCTACTCATAGCATGTAATAACTACTCATAGCATGTAATAACTACTCATAGCATGTAATAACTACTCATAGCGTGGAACAACTACTCATAGCATGTAATAACTACTCATAGCATGTAATAACTACTCATAGCATGTAATAACTACTCATAGCATGGAACAACTACTCATAGCATGTAATAACTACTCATAGCATGGAACAACTCTACTCATAGCATGTAATAACTACTCATAGCATGGAACAACTCTAATCATAGCATGTAATAACTAATCATAGCATGTAATAACTACTCATAGCATGTAATAACTACTCATAGCATGTAATAACTACTCATAGCGTGGAACAACTCTACTCATAGCATGTAATAACTACTCATAGCATGGAACAACTCTAATCATAGCATGTAATAACTAATCATAGCATGTAATAACTACTCATAGCATGTAATAACTACTCATAGCATGTAATAACTACTCATAGCATGGAACAACTCTACTCATAGCATGTAATAACTACTCATAGCATGGAACAACTCTAATCATAGCATGTAATAACTAATCATAGCATGTAATAACTACTCATAGCATGTAATAACTACTCATAGCATGTAATAACTACTCATAGCGTGGAACAACTCTACTCATAGCGTGGAACAACTACACATAGCATGTAACAACTACACATAGCATGTAACAACTACACATAGCATGGAATAACTACACATAGTGTGTAATAACTACTCATAGCATGGAATAACTACACATAGCGTGGAACTACTCATAGCATGGGTTCCATGCTATGAGTAGTTATTATAGTACTCATAGCATGTAATAGCTAATCATAGTATGGAACAACTACTCATAGCATGGAACAACTACTCATAGCTTGGAACAACTACTCATAGCATGGAACAACTACTCATAGCTTGGAACAACTACTCATAGCTTGGAACAACTACTCATAGCTTGGAACCCATACTATGAGTAGTTCCACGCTATGTGTAGTTATATAAAAAGGTACCTTAAAGGTCAAATAAAAATAAATCAAAAATAGCATGGAACAACTACTCATAGCATGTAATAACTAATCATAGCATGTAATAACTTCTCATTTACATTACATTTAAGTCATTTAGCAGACGCTCTTATCCAGAGCGACTTACAAATTGGTGCTTTCACCTTATGACATCCAGTGGAACAGCCACTTTACAATAGTGCATCTAGGTCTTTTAAGGGGGAGAAGGATTACTTTATCCTATCCTAGGTATTCCTTAAAGAGGTGGGGTTTCAGGTGTCTCCGGAAGGTGGTGATTGACTCCGCTGTCCTGGCTGTGAGGGAGTTTGTTCCACCATTGGGGGGCCAGAGCAGCGAACAGTTTTGACTGGGCTGAGCGGGAACTGTACTTCCCCTAAGTAATTTTCAATTACTTATTTCAAATGCTATTTCTAAATACCTGGGTAAATGCTTTGGAGTGTATCTGAGTATTTTCAAATACTTTCCAATTGCATTTCCAAATATATTAAAAAAATATTAAACTAGTTGTCTTTTCAAACAACAAATATCTAAATTACAAATGTAAAACCTTAAATAGTATTTGAACCCAGGTCTGGTATACACTAGCACAGACAGAGAGACACACACACTCTCACCTTGAGCATGTAATAACTAATCATAGCATGTAATAACTACTCATAGCATGTAATAACTAATCATAGCATGTAATAACTAATCATAGCATGTAATAACTTCTCATAGCATGTAATAACTAATCATAGCATGTAATAACTAATCATAGCATGTAATAACTACTCATAGCATGTAATAACTAATCATAGCATGTAATAACTACTCATAGCATGTAATAACTACTCATAGCATGTAATAACTTCTCATAGCATGTAATAACTAATCATAGCATGTAATAACTTCTCATAGCATGTAATAACTAATCATAGCATGTAATAACTTCTCATAGCATGTAATAACTAATCATAGCATGTAATAACTACTCATAGCATGTAATAACTTCTCATAGCATGTAATAACTAATCATAGCATGTAATAACTACTCATAGCATGTAATAACTACTCATAGCATGTAATAACTAATCATAGCATGTAATAACTACTCATAGCATGTAATAACTAATCATAGCATGTAATAACTTCTCATAAGTGTCATCTTATCCAATCACAAATTGTGTATGAAAAATGATTTAATCAATTTTAGAATAAGGCTGTAACTTAACAATATGTGGAAAAGGTGAAGGGGTCTGAATACTTTCCCAAGGCACTGTATATATTTTTCATCAAAGACCAACTCAGAGATTGGCTGTGGCAGGTGTTTTATTTGAAGTGTGGGGTCTGGGAGGAGCCCTTCATAATGAGTTAGGCTCGGCTAACTATGTTAACTCTATACACATCTTCTTGTTGCAGGGTCTCTACTGCTAGACCAGAACAGACAACACACAAACTCACACCAGACAAGTCCACACATCCCAAACGTTTATTTTAAACTATGTTACAGTAGCGCTATATAGTCATTGTGTATGATGCCCGAAGGCTCTATTGTGGAGCATATAAGCTCCTTGCAGGCCTTCGCAAACTATTGTTGTAAAGCAGGATTGCTTGGAATGAGATGGACTGAGGTTAGTTGTTATCAGACCAGATACAGAAATGCACAGAAGATAATGGAGGACCATTAAATCTAACTGAACTCCTATTTACTGAGCACGTCCCATGACGACATGCTAAATGTCTTATCTGAAAGCTCAGACAGAAACCAGTTCAGTGAGTTGTCGCCCTGTAGTCAAGCTCGGATGGCAACCCAAATGACTGAAACGTCTGCTCTCCCATAAACAACTAACCAAGATACCAAATAAAAATGTACTCATTCTGGATAATCAGAAACCACCAGCGTAACCACTCGTTGGTGAGATGAGAAAATCTCCTTCAGCCATCCCAATTAAATTCCCCCAAACTGTGCTTGACCCTTTGAAGCAGTTCTGACACCTCCTATACCCCACTTCTACTACCCCAGACTGGGAGGGCTGGAATATAGAAACAGTGCTAAGGGGTACAAGTGATGCACTGCAGTTGGTCACTATTTGGCAGGCTGGGATTATAATGGGATGTTTGACGTCCATATAAATTCTTAAACATTAAATATTTAGCAACAGAACACTTGCCACGGTTATCTGGGATTCATGGAGGTCTTAGAGAGGTGGTGGGCTTGTGTGTGTTCTTGTGGGTGTGTGTGTGTGTGCCATCATAACCTCACCCCTCCTGGACAGAGTCTAGGCCTGGGTCTGGCAACCTTGACTGTTGGAGTGGAGCAGACAGACAGACAGACAGACAGACAGACAGACAGACAAGCAGAGTGGCCTGAACTTCAATTCTGTACATCATCAGCTTTTCCAAGTGCCATTCCTATTAGTCTCCATGATGTGTTTTGATAGCGCCAACAATCCACAGCTCAGCAGTTGAAAACTTGGCTGGGGAAAACGAACACACTCTGCAGAGAGATCTAGACAGAAACAGGTCACTGTGAAATGCAACGGTCAGATGGGCCACAGAAAACAGTCAAGAGTCAGAGCACAGAGAGAGACAGAGAGAGAAGGGCCAAGTGTGCAGTGCAGTGATGACCCATTTCATCAGGACAGGGCTGCTTTGCCATGCAAATCAGTCAAAAGAAATGGTCCTCATTTGCCAATAACCTCCAAACAAAGCCCGGAAGAGAGATTTTCCACAGTTTAATCAGTTATTCACAGGAGTTTTCCAGTAGAATGGTCATGGTAAGTTAATATGTTCCATGGTCAGGGTAGGTAATATACTACTGTCTAACTGTAATAAATTTGTCATATTCAAACTTGTTAAAAAAGTCAAATGTGCTGTCCTGAGGTGTTCCTACAGTGAGGGGCTAACTGAATGTTCTAAAGTGTTCTAGAACATTCTGACCACAGTGGGGGGGGGGGGGAACAACAACACATTCTGCCCCACAGAATTCCAGCTCCGCTTAGGGGGATGGATGGGGGGGTGTCAGGGACAATGACTGTCTGAATAACAGGCAACACAACACAAAGGACGGTCACTCCATCTGGCCTTTAGTACACTGCAGGCCTATTATTAATTACACAGCAAACATACCTAGAGACACACATGTAGTATACAAACATTTGTGGACATACAGCTACATCTATTTCATGACCCTAGGGATTACTAGATGCAGCACTATTTGTCACGCCCTGACCTGAGTATTCTTTGTTTTCTTTATTGTTTTGGTTAGGTCAGGGTGTGACATGGGTGATGTATGTGTTTTTTGTACTGTCTAGGGGTTTTGTAGGTTTTTGGGGTTGTTTACTATCTAGGTGTTTTATATGTCTATGGTTGCCTAGATTGGTTCTCAATTAGAGGCAGGTGTGTAATCATTGTCTCTGATTGGGAACCATATTTAGGCAGCCATCTTCTTTGGGTATTTCGTGGGTTATTATCTATGTCTAGTTGCCTGTGTCTGCACTAGTTTTATATAGCTTCACGGTCGGTTTGTTGTTTTTGTATAGTTTGTTAAGTGTTCTTCGTCTTCATTAAAAAGTATGTATTCTAATCACGCTGCGCTTTGGTCTCCTCCGTACGACGAACGTGACAGAATAACCCACCTTAAAAAGGACCAAGCAGCGTGATAAGGAGGAACAGCGCTTTGTGGAATCGAGGACTCTGGAAGAAATACTGGACGGTAAAACATCCTGGACCTGGGAGGAGGTAATGGCAGGGGACAAGACCCTGCCATGGAAGCAGGTGGAGAGAGCACAGGAGGAACGGCGACGGTATATGGGTACAAGGCTAGCACGGAAGCCCGAGGAGGCAGCCCCAATATTTCTTTTGGGGGGGTGGCACACGAGGAGTTTGGCTAAGTCAGGTAGGAGACCTGAGCCAACTCCTCGTGCTTACCGTGGCGGGCGTCGTACTGATCAGGCACTGTGTTATGCGGTGGGGCGCACGGTGTCCCCAGTACGTGTGCTTAGCCCGGTGCGCTACATCCCAGCATCTGCCGGGCTAGGGTGAGGATCCAGCCAGGGCAGATGGTGCCAGCCCTACTCTCCAGACAGCCAGTGTGTCTCCTCGGGCCAGGATATCCTGCGCCGGCATTGCGCACTGTGTCTCCCGTATGCCTGCACAGCCCAGTGCGTCCTGTGCCTGGGCCCCGCACGTGCTGGGCTAGAGTCACCATCCAGCCAGGACGGGTTGTGCAGGCCATTAGCTCGAGACCTCCAGTGCGTCTTCACGGTCTATCCAGTACCACCAGTGCCAACACCACGCACCAGGCCTATAGTGCGCCTCGGCAGTCCAATACGCCCTGTTCCTCCTCCCCGCACTCGCCCTGAGGTGCGTGTCCTCGGCCCAGTACTACCAGTGCCGGCACCACGCACCAGGTCTATAGTGCGCCTCGGCAGTCCAGTACGCCCTGTTCCTCCTCCCCGCACTAGCCCTGAGGTGCGTGTCCTCGGCCCAGTACCACCAGTACCGGCACCACGCACCAGGCCTACAGTGTGCCTCGCGAGTCCAGAGCGTCCGGCTACAGTACCCAGTCCAGAGCGTCCGGCTACAGTACCCAGTCCAGAGCGTCCGGCTACAGTACCCAGTCCAGAGCGTCCGGCTACAGTACCCAGTCCAGAGCGTCCGGCTACAGTACCCAGTCCAGAGCGTCCGGCTACGGTACCCAGTCCAGAGCGTCCGGCTACGGTACCCAGTCCAGAGCGTCCGGCAACAGTCTACAGACCGGAACCTACCACGACGGGTCGCAGACCGGAACCGCCAGAGTCTCCCTCCTGTCCTGAGCCGCCAGAGTCTCCCTCCTGTCCTGAGCCGCCAGAGTCTCCCTCCTGTCCTGAGCCGCCAGAGTCTCTGTCCTGAGCCGCCAGAGTCTCCCTCCTGTCCGGAGCTGCCAGAGCCGCTCCTCAGTCCAGTAACGCCCTCTACAATGATCTTCAGTCCGGGGCCCGCTGCGAGGGTCCCCACTTCAGAGGCACCACTTAAGCGGGCCAAGACTGAGGTAGAGCGGGGTCCACGTCCTGCACCCGAGCCGCCGCTGTGAAAAAGGCCCACCCGGACCCTCCCCTTTAGATTAGGTTTTGTGGCCGGAGTCCGCACCTTTGTGGGAGAGTACTGTCACGCCCTGACCTGAGTATTCTTTGTTTTCTTTATTGTTTTGGTTAGGTCAGGGTGTGACATGGGTGTATGTATGTATGTGTTTTTTGTACTGTCTAGGGGTTTTGTAGGTTTTTGGGGTTGGTTACTATCTAGGTGTTTTATATGTCTATGGTTACCTAGATTGGTTCTCAATTAGAGGCAGGTGTGTATCGTTGTCTCTGATTGGGAACCATATTTAGGCTGCCATCTTCTTTGGGTATTTCGTGGGTTATTGTCTATGTCTAGTTGCCTGTGTCTGCACTAGTTTTATATAGCTTCACGGTCGGTTTGTTGTTTTTGTATAGTTTGTTAAGTGTTCTTCGTTTTCATTAAAAAAGTATGTATTCTAATCACGCTGCGCTTTGGTCTCCTCAGTACGACGAACGTGACACTATTTTCGTTCCTAACCTAAAAGTGACCTCTTGCTGTCACCAATTAGGTTCTTCACAAGGCTCTGTGCTGAATGAACCATGGGCAGCAGCAGAAACCGTTGCTGTTGCAGAGGAAATTGCACCTCTTCTTGCGTTAAGACTTTGCATTAAAAAAGGGACAACGACAGAAATCATGTTTCATCATCTCCCAACAAACAGTAGTTTCCTCCAGTTTACACAATACAGACACTTAAAATAAATATCCAGACAGTACAGTGCATAAACACACATGCAAATAAGGGACTCTGTCACTTCAGTGATAGCCACACCCTTTAGCCTAGATTGCAGTGAAAAATGATAGGTGTTTCCCGGTGTTGAGCACATCCCCCCCTAAAGAAATATTTGGTGGTGAATGCATCTCTAGACTTGAAATGACTATTCTACAGTATCCAGACAGAACAACTATGATGAGTAACAGGAGTCTAGATGAAAAGCTTTTTTTAATACTGGTCATCACATCCCAAGCCCCCCTATCTCCCCGGGCACACGAAGCAGAGGAAAAGACAGAGGAACGACATGCAGGCAGACAGACAGCAGGCAGACAGACAGACAGACAGATTGGCAGCAGGCAGGCACAGGCACGAAGACAGCCGGCAAGCAGGCTGAGACAAGTCCACGGCTACACGGTAGTCTATAACCCGGTCGTCACTAGTTACCACCGCCACAAAGTCATAATGGCAAAGGTGCATAAAGATGGCAGCCTCCATGTACTTACCACAAACGCCTCATCTGCTAAATTGGCCAAATTGTGCAGTGCTCTGTTACACTTTTGGGGGATTGGCATTAGCACAGTATACAGGATCCCAATTCTAGCTCCAAGACAGAGTCAATTTGAAAAGAAAGTAAATTGTGCCGATTTATACTGCAGGCATATTGGAACATGTTGTGCGCCGTAGTTGAAAAAGTCTGGATAGTGCTCAAAAGGAAGATGTTATATCTGAATTCCTCCATCTTTATGCACCATTATGTCTAAGCCACGGCTATTTCTACTATTTCTCATTTTAAATTCCGATTTTAAACCTAACCCTAAACACACTGCTAACCTTACATTTTGTCTTCATGAATTTTTACTATATAGCCAATGTTGACTTTGCGGCTGTGGTAACTAGTGACAAGCCTATTATAGGTGTTTCCCGGTGTTGAGCACATCCCCCCCCCCTAAAGAAATATTTGGTGGTAAATGCATCTCTACACTTGAAATGACTATTCTACAGTATCCAGACAGAACAACTATGATGAGTAACAGGAGTCTAGATGAAAAGCTTTTTTTAATACTGGTCATCACTTCCCAAGCCCCCCTATCTCCCCGGGCACACGAAGCAGAGGAAAAGACAGAGGAACGACATGCAGGCAGACAGACAGCAGGCAGACAGACAGCAGGCAGACAGGCAGACAGGAGGCACGCAGACAGTGGCGGCTGTACCTCACTGTAATCCAAGTGTGAATCATGACATTTCGAGGTGACCTTTTTAAGCAGCAAAACTATTCGTCTTTCCTTTTTTTTAAACCCTTAAGTCCCTCCCTCCCCCTCTTATTTGTGCGTTTGCCTCAAGGCTTGGCCAGAGAGGAGTAGGACAGGTAGGCACACAGCAGCAGTACATCAAAACACAGATGATTATCTGCAGCTTAAGGACTGTTATCAGGGGCGTCATGCACCCCCAAAATCTGAGGGGGGCACAAAGTACGTGAGGATAGCTGGGCGGGTGGTCCAGATGGGTGCTATGTCCCCTTGTCCATAAGTTGGAGAATTTTCATTTTTAAAACACCTGAAACAGCTTTTTCTGCAATCTAGAGCCATAATCATTATGCTTAATTCTATGTAAAAAAACAAACATTTATTTTTATGGATATCAAAGCTTACCTCTTGAGCTGTCTGTATCCACCTGACTGGAGGTTATTATTTTTTAAATAAACTAAATATGCCTCTCTGCATTTCTGGGTAAAAGATTGAAAGGAATGTGAGTCTTATTCAGTACATTTAGTAATTGCTTTTTCTTTTTTGTCTACCAACCTTGCCAGCAGGCATGCCAGTTAAGTTAGTTAGACAAGCTAGCTACTCGATTGATAGCCTGAAATTACTTATTGGTAGCTAGTTATGAGGTTGAGAAATGTTAAACCTATTATTATTATTATTATGATCTTTTTTTTACAGGACAAATCTGATGGGGCATGAAGCCAATGACTTCTATGACCTGACTTGACACAGAAGTACACAAACACGGAACTTGAATTGAATATAGAAACACTCAAAGACCCACCCACTTTATCTCACTGTTCTCTGACCACAGACAGCTAGGGTCAAACTCAAGGAAACAGATAAGGTCGATTAGATACTAGCCGTACTTGGAGACTTGGGACAGAAAGCTGTGGGGCCTGGTATCAGAGCACAGGAGTCAGGAATAATGAAGTCATTCTCAAGGCCCTGCCACAAGGTTCGTAGCCGCCACCGTAGTCATAGACACACAGACTTACTCTAGCCTGTCCTGCTCTCAAGGTAAACACCGTGATAGGATGGAATAATATGCTACTGAGATACAATAATGGATGCAGAGGCCAGGGAGGTTGTGTGTACCGCACAAGGCGGAGGGCACTGTTGTTGTTTGTCCAGGGTCTTTGTGAGAACATCTGCCATGTCACACATAGGGTTGCAAAGGGTCGGAAACTTTCCATTCAATTTCCAGAATTTTCCCGGGAATTTCCGTGGGTAAGCCCCGAAATTTGGGGAATTTTGCTCAAATTCATCAAAAACGTTAGCTTATAACAGTGAACCTTTTTAATGGGATACCTTTTTAATGATTGTTTGTTAACTAGTAAATAGTAGCCTACAGCAAAGTGTGTTCAAATAATTTCTAACTTGTTAATTTCTGCTAGTTTAGTTTTTGCTACCATGTGGGTTTTAGCTTTCTAACTGAGGAGTGTTAATTCACCTGTTTCCATACATGTTTCATTTTAAAACATTTGTCTTATAAAGGAGTTGTTTAATCTAACTGCTTAACTATTTATCTGTACATGGAATTGTATATATATATTTTTTCACATTTTTTTTCTAATCTTTACAGGAAAATGCCACGGGCACTTTCTGATGTGTGGAGACATTTCACTGCAGCTAATGTAGAATGAAAAGCTGTGTACATTCGCAAATACTGTCCCAAATCATATGTGAAGAATGCAACAAAGATGCAGAATCATCTGGCCAAGTGCATAAAGTTCCCTCAGCACTCACAAATAGCAACCTCTGACAAAAGTCCCTCTACTTCTATTTGAGGTGAAAATAATGAATCAGACACCTTATCGATAGCAACAACTCATGTTTTTTTTGGACTCAATAGAGGAACGTGTCAGAGAAATTCTGATGAATGTCTTGCTCGAGCTGTGTGTGCAACTGGTCCACCTCTGATGCTCACAGGCAATGTGTATTGGAAGAGATTTCTGAATGTTCTTCGCCCAGCATACACCCCTCCAAACAGACATGTTTTATCTACTAATTTGCTGGATGCAGAGATCAACAGAGTTCAAGTGAAGGTCAAGCACCATCTCTGATGGGGGTTGAATGTTCGTGGGCAGGGAATAATTAACTACATCATCTCCAAACCTCAACCAGTATTCTACAAGAGCAGACACAAGGGACAATAGACACACCAGTCTCTACATTGCAGATGAGCTGAAGGCAGTCATCAATGACCTTGGACCACAGAAGGAATTTGCACTGGTGACAGACAATGCTGTGAACATGACGGCTGCTTGGTCGAAAGTGGAGGAGTCCTACCCTCACATCACACCCATTGGCTGTGCTGCTCATGCATTGAATCTGCTCCTCAAGGACATCATGGCACTGAAAACAATGGATACACTCTACAAGAGAGCCGAGGAAATGCTTTAGGTATGTGGAGGGTCATCAAGTTATAGCAGTAATCTACCTCACCAAGCAAAGTGAGAAGAATAAGAGCACCACATTGAAGCTGCCCAGCAACACCCGTTGGGGTGGTGTCATCATGTTTGACAGTCTCCCGGAGGGGAAGGAGTCTCCAAGAAATGGCCATATTTGCCGATATGGACAGCCCCATCAAGAGGATCCTCCTGGATGATGTATTTTGGGGGAGAGTGGTAAGCAGCCTGAAACCTATAGCAGTAGCCATTGCACAGATTGAGGGAGACAATGCCATCCTGTCTGATGTTCAGACTCTGCTTGCAGATGTAAGAGAAGAATTACATACTGCCCTGCCCACTTCACTGTTGCTCCAAGCAGAGGAAATTGCCATTCTGAAATACATCAAAAAGCGAAGACTTCTGCCTGAAGCCCATACATGCCCCAGTGTACATGTTGGACCCCAAGTATTCTGGCAAGAGCATCCTGTCTGGTGCAGAGATCAACAAGGCCTATGGTGTCAACACTACCGTGTCTCACCACCTTGGCCTGGATGAGGGCAAGTTTCTTGGCAGTCTGGAGAAGTACACTTCCAAGCAAGGGCTTTGGGATGGAGATGTAACATGGCAGTTGTGCCACCATATCTCATCAGCCACCTGGTGGAAGGGACTTTGTGGATCTGAGGCCCTTTCCCCTGTTGCCCCAATCATCCTCCAAATCACACCAACATCAGCCGCCTCAGAGCGCAACTGGTCCGTGGTTGGGAATACACACACACCAAAGCACGCAACAGGCTGACCAATACAAGGGTTGAAAAATTGGTGGCCATCTGGGCAAATTAGGCTTTTGAGCCTGACAACGAGCCATCCTCAACAAGGTTGGAAAGTTACATTTAAGATGAGGCCTCAAGAGTCTGATGTTCAAGAAGTGGACATTGAGGAGGTCCAGGGAGAAGACATGGAAGCCTGAGAGGAAGACAACCAAAGCTTTAGTTTCTAGACTAATCATTTTACAGATGTATGTTGAAAACGTTTTTGGGAGATGTGATTTATCATTGGGGATCATTCAATATTCCCTTTATTTTTGTTGTTCAGTGAAATCATCCCATGAGAAGAGTCAACTCACTTAATTAAAGTTACATTCGTAACTAAATAGTTTTTTAAAAATTATATTGGAAGGATTTAATAATTTGCAATTATGTTACTTATGTAAAAGGTATATTTTTCTGTCTCCATCTGATATGGTAAATATAGCCAATGCAAAAAACATTATCAATGTCAGTATCAATATTAGTTTGCATATATTCCCATTAATTCCCAAAGTTTCCACCTCTGAATATTCCCCAAAATGTGCAACCCTAGTCACACACCTAGGAGTTCTGGGAAACCAGGGAATTTATTGAAAGTTCCCAGAATTTTGCAACTCAACACTCCCCCTCCCCTCGGCATCATACCTGCCCTGGCACTCCCAAAAACAAAATTGGTAATAATAGCTTCTTTTCTCTCACACAATAAGCGCCACACAATAGCATGTGGGTTTCCCTCTGAGCTGAGCCAAGTGTGCGGTTACCTTTTCAGAGGTAGGGTGGGGAGCTGTAGGTGCAACCTTGTCAATGGGCCACTGGAGGTGGATTACACTGCTGCTGGGAGGCTGTTGGGTGGAGGTGGATTACACTGCTGCTGGGAGGCTGTGGGGTGGAGGTGTATTACACTGCTGCTGGGAGGCTGTGGGGTGGAGGTGGATTACACTGCTGCTGGGAGGCTGTGGGGTGGAGGTGGGCAAATTCCTCCAGACACAGGTCATGTTGTGACAGCACCCAGAGGAGGTGGTGGTGGTAGTATCAGGGGGCTAACAGAAACCAGGACAATTGTCTAGCTGCTCCACTTCTCCTAATAACAGGATCGGTCATAGAGGATACACACATACGTTGCGTTTTCAATTTTGTATTTATTTTACCTTTATTGAACTAGGCAAGTCAATTAAGAACAAATTCTTATTTTCCATTACGGCCTAGGAACAGTGGGTTAACTGCCTTGTTCAGGGGCGGAACAACAGATTTTTACCTTGTCAGCTCGGGGATTCGATCTTGCAACCTTACATTTACTAGTCCAAAGCTCTAACCACTAGTCTACCTGCTGCCTCATGTCACTAAGAGCACACAAACCCTTCATCAGCTGTGTTTTAGAGCAAACTGTACCACTGTCATGTCATAATGACTCCAAATCACCTGTTTTCAAAGTGTATTTGTGTGACGTGTGTGTGTGATATTCACATGCATTCTAGGGTGTGTATGTATAGGCTAGAGGTCGAACGATTATGATTTTCCAACGCCGATACCGATTAATCGGACGATTTTTTAAATGTATTTATTTATTTGTAATAATGACAATTACAACAATACTGAATGAACACTTATTTTAACTTAATATAATACATCAATAAAATCAATTTAGCCTCAAATAAATAATGAAACATGTTCAATTTGATTTCAATAATGCAAAAACAGTGTTGGAGAAGAAAGTAAAACTGTAATATGTGCCATGTAAAAAAGCTAACGTTTAAGTTCCTTGCTCAGAACATGAGAACATATGAAAGCTGGTGGTTCCTTTTAACATGAGTCTTCAATATTCCCAGGTAATAAGTTTTAGGTTGTAGTTATAGGAATTAGGACTATTTCTCGCTATACCATTTGTATGTCATATACCTTTGACTATTGGATGTCCTTATAGGCACTATAGTATTGCCAGTGTAACAGTACATCTTCCATCCCTCTCCTCGCCCCTACCTGAGCTCGAACCAGGAACAAATCGACAACAGCCACCCTCGAAGCATCGTTACCCATCGCTCCACAAAATTTCACATCGGTTACACCAGCCTAATCTCGGGAGTTGATAGGCTTGAAGTCATAAACAGCTTAATGCTTGAAGCACAGCGAAGAGCAGCTGGCAAACACACGAAAATGCTGTTTGAATGAATGCTTACGAGCCTGCTGCTGCCTACCACCGCTCAGTCAGACTGCTCTATCAAATCATAGACTTAATTATAACATAATAACACACAGAAATATGAGCCTTAGGTCATTAATATGGTCAAATCCAGAAACTATAATTTCGAAAACAAAACATATATTATTTCAGGGAAATACAGAACCGTTCCGTATCCATATCAGGTGGCATCCATAAGTCTAAATATTGCTGTTAAATTGCACAACCGTCAATGTTATGTCATAATTATGTACAATTCTGGCAAATGAATTACAGTCTTTGTTAGGAATAAATGGTCTTCACACAGTTCGCAACGAGCCAGGCAGCCCAAACTGCTGCATATACCCTGACTGCTTGCACGGAACACAAGAGAAGTGACACAATTTCCCTAGTTAAAAGATATTTTAGCAGGCAATATTAACTAAATATGCAGGTTTAAAACGTGTATTGATTTTAAAGAAAGGAATTGATGTTTATGGTTAGGTACACATTGGTGCAATGACAGTGCTTTTTTCGCGAATGCTCTTGTTATATCATCACCTGTTTAGCGAAGTAGGCTGTGATTCAATGAGAAATTAACAGGCACCGTATCGATTATATGCAACGCAGGACAAGCTAGCAGGACAAGCTAGATAAACTAGTAATATCATCAACCATGTGTAGTTAACTAGTGATTATGTTAAGATTGATTGTTTTTTATATGATAAGTTTAATGCTAGCTAGCAACTTACCTTGGCTTCTTACTGCATTCGCATAACAGGTAGTCAGCCTGCCACGCAGTCTCCTCGTGGAGTGCAATGTACCACAATCGGTGCCCAAAAAATGCAGATTACCGATTGTTATGAAAACTTGAAATCGGCCCTAATTAATCGGCAATTCCGTTTAAAATCGGTCGACCTCTAGTATAGGCACATTGATGGTGTTTGTGTCAGGCAGGCAGCTATAAGTATTTGCCCTTGCTCCAGGCTATAAATGTTACACAATGGTACCTTGTGTGGTGTCCACTGCATAGCAATACTGCCTGAGTCTGACTTGCTACCCTCCTAATTTAACCCCCCAAAAACCTGATGGTATCTGTATTGCAATACTGATAATAATAATGGTGATCAGGAGATAATCCAGGCAGAAATGCCGCCAATATTAATCCTGTGTCTGTGAGGCCCATACAGGCTGAGCCTGGAGCCTAGACTGGAGACTTCAGTTCAGATGGGCAGATAATGAACCTCCCTGGTAGGTAGCTACAGTAGTACATTGTAACATGTAGTTCACATAACACAGTTTGACCCCTTTGACTATACCCTGAAATCTCACTACTGTATGCCATCTACTGTCAGAGCAATGGTGGAAGAATAATGACAAGCCGTCAAATAATAATGTGTTGGGTGCTTATATTTGTCCTGTTTCAAATGGAAATTAGTTTCTGTGTATCCCAACTCCCCGAGGCACCCTTGGATTGTGGAGTCACGGCCATTGTCAGCCTCAATCAACCGTGTGGATGATTATAGATGAGGGCAAAGTGGACCTTCATCATCTGAAGTTTAGGAAGTGAGTCCACTTGAAAACATCATGATGCTTGACTGCCCTGATATGGTTTATAATTTCAGAAATCACTTCCCTGCCCTTAATAAGTCCTCTGCTACCTGGTTCCTTGGCATGGTCTCAACAGGGTATTACTTGTTCAGAACATAAAGTTGTCTGTCTTTAGGAACGCCTCCACTTGGCTTCATGGAGCCTGACATGTTAGATCTCGCTGCTTTACAGCAGCTTTAGTAACTAACTCATCTCTAGAATCTTCATAATCTTAAAGCCTGCTACACCGTCGTATACGGTCAGTTCCAAAAATTCAGCGCCACAAAAGTACATAGAACCACACCGAACAAAAATATAAATGCAACATGCAACAATTTCAAAGCTTTTTGTTACAGTTCATATAAGGAAATCAGTCGATTGAAATAAATTCATTAGGTCCTAGTCTATGGATTTCACATGACTGGGATTACAGATATGCATTTGTTGGTCACAGAGGATATGGATCAGAAAACCAGTCAGTATCTGGTGTGACCACCATTTTCCTCATGCAGCGCGACAACTCCTTCGGATAGAGTTGATCAGGCTGTTGTTTGAGGCCTGTAGAATTTTTTAAATTTCACCTTTATTTAACCAGATAGGCCAGATGAGAACAGGTTCTCATTTACAACTGCAACCTGGCCAAGATGATGCAAAGCAGTGTGACAAACTACACAGAGTTACACATGGAATAAACAAACGTACAGTCAATAACACAATAGAAAAATCTATATACAGAGTGTGCAAATGTAGTAAGATTAGGGAGTTAAGGCAATAAATAGGCCATAGTGGCGAAATAATTACAATTTAGCAATTAAACACTGGAGTGATAGATGTGCAGAAGATGAATGTGCAAGTAGAAACACTGGGGTGCAAAGGAGAAGAAAAAAAAGAAAAAGAACAATGAGGTAGTTGGGTGGGCTATTTACAGATGGGCTGTGTACAGGTCCAATGATCAGTAAGCTGCTCTGACAGCTGATGCTTAAAGCTAGAGAGGGAGATAGAAGACTGCAGCTTCAATGATTTTTGCAATTCGTTCCAGTCATTGGCAGCAGAGAACTGGAAGGAAAGGCGGCCAAAGGAGGAGTTGGTTTTGGGGATGACCAGTGAAATATACCTGGAGCGCGTGCTATGGGTGGGTGCTGCTATGGTGACCAGTGAGCTGAGATAAGACTGGGCTTCACCTAGCAAAGACTTATAGATGACCTGGAGCCAGTGGGTTTGGCGACGAATATGAAGCGAGGGCCAGCCATTTATTTTGTAAATGACATCGCCGAAGTCAAGGATCGGTAGGATAGTCCGTTTTACGAGGGTGTTTAGCAGCATGAGTGAAGGCTGCTTTGTTACGAAATAGGAAGTCGATTCTAGATGTAATTTTGGATTGGAGATGCTTATTGTGAGTCTGGAAGGAGAGTTTACAGTCTAACCAGACACCTAGGTATTTGTAGTTGTCCACGTATTCTAAGTCAGAACCATCCAGAGTAGTGATGCTAGAAGGGCGGATGGGTGCGGTCAGCGATCGGTTGAAGAGCATGCATTTAGTTTTACTTGCATTGAAGAGCAGTTGGAGGCCACGGAAGGAGTGTTGTATAGCATTGAACCTCGTCTGGATGTGTGTTAACACAGTGTCCAAAGAAGGGCCAGAAGTATACAGAATGGTGTCATTTACTTAGAGGTGCATCAGAAAATCACCAGCAGCATGAGCGACATCATTGATGTATACAGAGAAAAGTCGGCCTGAGAATTTAACCCTGTGTCACCCCCATAGAGACTGCCAGAGGTCCGGACAACAGACCCACCGATTTGACACTCTGAACTCTATCTGAGAAGTAGTTGGTGAACCAGGCGAGGCAGTCATTTGAGAAACCAAGGCTGTTGAGTCTGCCGACAAGAATGCGGTGATTGACAGAGTCGAAAGCCTTGGCCAGGTCAATGAAGACAGCTGCACGGTATTATCTTTTATCGATGGCGATTATATCGTTTATGACCTTGAGCATGGCTGAGGTGCACCCATGACCAGCTCGGAAACCAGATTGCATAGTGGAGAAGGTACGGTGGGATTTGAAATGGTCGGTGATCTGTTTGTTAACTTGGCTTTCGAAGACTTTAGAAAGGCAGGGCAGGATGGATATAGGTCTGTAACAGTTTGGGTCTAGAGTGTCTCCCCCTTTGAAGAGGGGGATGACCGCATCAGCTTTCCAATCTTTAGGGATCTCAGACAATACGAAAGAGAGGTTGAACAGGCTAGTAATAGGGGTTGCAACAATTGCGGCGGATAATTTTAGAAAGAGGGGGTCCAGATTGTCTAGTCCAACTGATTTGTAGGGGTCAAGATTTTGCAGCTCTTTCAGAACATCAGCTATCTGGATTTTTTATTTATTTTAATTTTACCTTTATTTAACTAAATCAAATCAAATTGTATTTGTCACATACACATGGTTAGCAGATGTTAATGCGAGTGTAGCGAAATGCTTGTGCTTCTAGTTCCGACAATGCAGTAATAACCAACATCTAAATAACAATTCCAAAACTACTGTCTTATACACACAAGTGTAAGGGGATAAAGAATATGTACATAAAGATATATGAATGAGTGATGGTACAGAGCGGCATAGGCAAGATACAGTAGATGGTATTGAGTACAGTATATACATATGAGATGAGTATGTAAACAAAGTGGCATAGTGATACATGTATTACATAAAGATGCAGTAGATGATATACAGAGTACAGTATATACGTATACATATGAGATGAATAATGTAGGGTATGTAAACATTATATTAGGCAAGTCAGTTATGAACAAATTCTTATTTTCAATGACGGCCTAGTGGGTTAACTGCTTTGTTCAGGGGCAGAATGACAGATTTGTACCTTGTCAGCTGGGGGGTTTGAACTTGCAACCTTCCGGTTACTAGTCCAACGCTCTAACCACTAGGCTACCCTGCCGCCCATTTTGGGTGAAGGAGAAATGGGGGAGGCTTGGACATGTTGCTGTGGGGGGTGCAGAGCTGTTGACCGGAGTAGGGGTAGCCGGAGTAGGGGTAGGGGTAGCCAGGTGAAAAGCATGGCCATAGGTAGAAAAATGCTAATTGAAATTCTCCATTATTGTGGATTTATCGGTGGTGACAGTGTTTCCTAGCCTCAGTGCAGTGGCCAGCTTGGAGGAGGACTTTACAGTTCTCCAAGGACTTTACAGTGTCCCAGAACTTTTTGGAGTTTGTGCTACATGATCCTACAGGATGAAAAAGCTAGCCTTTGCTTTCCTAACTGCCTGTGTATATTGGTTCCTAACTTCCCCGAAAAGCTGGACTATTCGATGCTAATGCAGTATGCCACAGGGTGTTTTTGTGCTGGTCAAGGGCAGTCAAGTCTGGAGTGAACCAAAGGCTATATCTGTTCTTAGTTCAACATTTTTTGAATGGGGAATGCTTACTTAAGATGGTGAGAAAAGCACTTTTAAAGAATAACCAGGTATCCTCTACTGACGGAATGAGGTCAATATCCTTCCAGGATACCCGGGCCAGGTCGATTAGAAAGGCCTGCTCGCTCCTGAGGGAAGTTCAAGTTATAAGGAATAAAAATAGCAGATCCTTACCACATTGGGTGAGGCGGGTTGCAGGAAAGTGTATTTAGTTCGTAGATAGAAAGTGAGATTAAGATATATATGAAAAAGGCCGGCTATTTATACGGGATACGACAAAGACAAACACACATCCTACTGCTACGCCATCTTGAATGTTTTCCCACTCCTCTTCAATGGCTGTGTGAAGTTGCTGGATATTGGCGGGAACCGGAACATGCTGTGGTACACGTCAATCCATAGCATACCAAACATGCTCAATGGGTGACATGTCAATTCTGTTTGTTGTCCGTAGCTTATGCCTGCCCACACCATAACCCCACCATGGGGCACTCTGTTCACAACGTTGACATCAGCAAACCACTCACCCACACAATGCTATACACGCTGTCTGCCATCTGCCCGGTACAGTTGAAACTGGGATTCATCCATGAAGAGCACACTTCTCCAGCGTGCCAGTGGCCATCGAAAGTGAGCATTTTCCCACTGAAGTCGGTTACGATGCCGAACTGCAGTCAGGTCAAGACCCAGATGAGGACGATGAGCACTCAGATGAGGTTCCCTGAGATGGTTTCTGACAGTTTGTGCAGAAATTCTTTGGTTGTGCAAACCAACAGTTATATCAGCTGTCTGGGTGGCTGGTCTGAGACAATCCCGCAGGTGAAGAAGCTGGATGTGGAGGTCCAGCTCTGGTGTGGTTACACGTGGCTTTGGTTGTGAGGGCGGTTGGACGTACTACCATTGGAGGTGGCTTATGGTAGAGAAATTAATATTCAATTCTCTGGCAACAGCTCTGATGGACATTCCTGCAGTCTGCATGCCATTTGCAAACTGTGGCATTGTGTTATGTGGCAACTGCACATTTTAGAGTGGCCTGTTATTGAGTGGCACCTTGTGGTGCTCATGCTGTTTAATCAGCTTCTTGATATGCCACACCTGTTAGGTGGATGGATTATCTTGGCAAAGCAGAAATGCTGACTAACAGGGATGTAAACAAATTTGAGAAATATGCTATGTGTGTGTATGGGACATTTCCGGGATCTTTTATTTTAGCTCATGAAACATGGGACCAACACTTTACATGTTGCATTTATATTTTTGATCAGTATACGTAGAACTACACTCCGTCGCTTTGTTCGCGTAGTGTCTAGAGCCCTTTAGGGTCTGTTATTCTCGTGACGGTCTAAGACGAATGGTGTCATTTTGAAATGGTCTTCTTTACACCATATTGACAACCAACTTATTGATGCGCTGTACAGACAACACGCTCTCTGTGGCCCAACACAATATGTCAGAACAGTCCTTCAGCCATGTGCCAGTACTGATGAGTACATTATGTCTACCAGAGACACAGAGAGAGATGATTGATGGGTTTTATTCCCTCCAACAGTCAGAAAGTCTAGTGCCTCGAATTGAACATTTACATCTTTGCCACTTCTTACAGCTTCTACAGTATTCTACAGTCAGCTCCTTGTCATGGCTTATCAGTTGTATTCTGTCCAGCCGTCTGTCATGCCGTGGCAGGTGCAACAGAACATATAGTGGTGCTGGTGCTGTAACCCTCCAGTCCTGTGCCAGGTGGCTCTGCTGACTGATCTAAACAAGCAGGAGGGCATCCCTCAGTGCTCCAGGCCTGGCACCTCTCACCAGTCCACACAGTGGACTTAGGACTGAGGGAGATTAGTAAGATTACTAAGGTGCAATAAATATCTAGGTACAATTGATATTAGAAGCAATTGATTAGAACTCAAAACGTCCGGGGCCTCCCGGGTGGCGCAGTGGTCTATGCCACCAGAGACTCTGGGTTCGAGTCCAGGCTCTGTCGCAGCCGGCCGCGACTGGGAGGTCCGTAGAGCGACGCACAATTGGCCTAGTGTCGTCCGGGTTAGGGACGGTTTGGCCGGTAGGGATATCCTTGTCTCATCGCGCACTAGCGACTCCTGTGGCGGGCCGGGCGCAGTGCGCGCTAACTAGGTCGCCAGGTGCATGGTGTTTCCTCCGACACATTGGTGCGGCTGGCTCCCGGGTTGGATGCGCGCTGTGTTAAGAAGCAGTGCGGCTTGGTTGGGTTGTGTTTCGGAGGACGCATGGCTTTCAACCTTCGTCTCTCCCGAGCCCATACGGGAGTTGTAGCGATGAGACAAGATAGTAACTACTAACAATTGGATACCACGAAATTGGGGAGAAAAGGAGAAAAATACGTCCTGTGTGTGTGTTTCCTTAGTACTGTTTTCCTACTACCACTGACCAGTGAATTGGTTCACAACATTACCCAGAACACATAAGCAAAACAAGCATCTAGCCAGCCTGCCTGGTATTGTCTCTCTGCTAATCATTAATCTCCTGAGTCCTCTCCTTCTCTTTTCATCTCTCTCCCCCTCTATCACCCTTCAGTGTTCCTTCAGACTGAGGAATTCATCCCTACTGCCAAAACTGTCACGCAAGTGATTATTATTATTATTATTATATGTTTTTAAAGATCTGTGATTTTGGTTAGAAAAATTAATTCTGGAAATCTGTTCCCAAGTATTCCTACAAATAAAGAGAGATACATATGTGATCGTGTCTCAATGTAATCAAGGTATGAAATTATTGTTATTTTCAAATACAATCTCATTGGGTTCATTTGTGGTCAATTTGATAGGTACAAATTTGTATAAGTATGTTCCCGGCCTCCCTCCACTCAGACAGAAATTGGACCGTGGTTGAATCTAGTTGCCTAACCCTGCCCTACCTCCCTCGTATTACTACTACTGGGCTGCCTGCTTGTTTACCAGTACCAGCACCTCTGGTCAAACGGAAACTACCAGCATCAATCAGTCAGTCATCTTTTACGGCCATCTGTCACACACTCCAAACTGATATTATGGGGATCCTGCCTAAGGCCCGAGGGCACTACGGAGGCCCTCGCCACCAGCCCCAGTCTGACAGCCCTCGCTGACCCTGGCCTTATAAATTCCTCTCTGGTGCCTGGAGAGAAAGAATCTGGCTGTTATTTATGGAGACAGGTAAGACCACATCATGACGTTAGACTGAAGACATCTGTTTACTAGAGGCTTTATTCGGCATTCATTTGAATTCTAATAAATTATTGGAATTCTGTTCATTGTAATTCTGTTCTGTGTAGTGACATTTAGCTTTCTGATGTGTTTGCTTGTTATTCTGTATTCATGTTAATGTTCAGTTCTGGAAAAAGGGTGCCTTGACTTGTGATCCTTGGTCAATTTAAATGGGGTGTAAAAGTGATGGATGCTGGGCTAGAAGTATGTATGTGTCAGAGGAATATGCAGCGTGCTGATAGACCTACTGTATGATCATTTGTTTATCAGTGTCAAATCCAATTGTATTGGTCACATATTTAGCGAAATGCCTGTGTGTGTGTGTGTGTAGGTACCCCCCCATCAGAAGAGCAGAATTAGTGCAGTCAGATGCTGATCCTCCAGCTCCGTAATTGAACCTTGAACTGGGCTGAAGGATCCATTTTTCAGCCTGCTCCCTCCAGCTGCTGCCATGCAGCCTGTGATTAGAGGCTAGAGCCAGGGTACTCATTAAACACACACAGACACAGACACAGATGACACAGACAGCGTACAGGATAAGATATGATCAAACATAAAACAGATACACATATAGAAATCCGTCATGTCTGATGGCACCAACACACAGGTGTCTAGGTTCTGGGAGGAATTTTATTGTCTCTCACTACCTTATCTAACAGAGGACGTAACAAATGATTTGTTTGTCTTTATAATGATACACCTATAAAAACATGGAAAGTAAACATGGGAAGGGAAAAGAAAAGGGAAAAAAAGCATTTGTTACGTCCTCTGAAGTGGAAAACACGTTTGAAAATGCAGTTAGGTCGAGTAACGGTTTGGTTCACATGACCAGTTTAGGCAATAAAGGCATCACAGGAAATGTTGCATCCAACCAGGTCCCTCTGAGTATGATACCTGGGTTGTATAAAAATCAATGGAGACAAACCCACCTAGAGGAAGTGAGGGAATTGCAGGCATCCACCACACCCTCATGTCAGCACTAACCGCTTCAACTGTCACTACCCAAACAGATATCTGAGATCAAAGGCAACCTAAACCACACACACACCACTTCCTACATACACACACAGAGAAACACACACACAGTTTCCTCACACAGGCTCCACCAAAACACTGAGTCTCTGAGCAAGACTAATGTGGCAACGGCTGGGGTTGTAACATACCCAAAAGCCTTAGAATTGGTACAGGGATCAATTTAACTGATGGCATTTTTCTTCAGCCACCATTTATAGTCCCCTGATAGTACAGTGCTACATCTTTGTTGGACACGGCTCACCTGTCCTCTGTGGGTTAGCCAAGGACAGTACAGCAAGATGGCTGGCTGAACAGGCACAGTGTGCTACTGTCATATTCACTATACTAGCGCCATGGCAAGGACTTCTCCTGAAATTCACATTATAGCATGACAGCAGGCTAAATATGTCTGCAAAAGGATAGCATGCTGAAGGACAAATGCAGAAGGACACAAAAACACACCTCCTCCCCTCTACAATAACAGAACCGCCCATACTGCTGAAGACTTCAGAGAGTAGGGCTGCTCCACCAGACTAGCCACGTGTGATGCCGGTTATTTTGATTTCTTTACAGTTTGTGGGCACAGGCATAAAAACAAATGGAGCGTGTCGCCTGATCTAGTGCCAGCTCTGTCCACGTAAACCCCAATAAAAACACAATGCGAGAAACAGAGAGGGCAATTTAGAGTAAGAGAGGTTAAAATTTTCTTGACTTAGTAGGCCAGTCTTATGGTGACTGAGAAAGGTGGAGCTATGGACCCTGCCCAGGTCAAGGCTTCTCTCTCTGCCATGTGCAGCTGCTCCTGATAGTGGGGAGAGAAGGAGCTGCTAGTGGGGAGAGAAGGGGCTGCTAGTGGGGAGAGAAGGGGCTGCTAGTGGGGAGAGAAGGGGCTGCTAGTGGGGAGAGAAGGGGCTGCTAGTGGGGAGAGAAGGGGCTGCTAGTGGGGAGAGAAGGGGCTGCTAGTGGGGAGAGAAGGGGCTGCTAGTGGGAGAGAAGGGGCTGCTAGTGGGGAGAGAAGGGGCTGCTAGTGGGGAGAGAAGGGGCTGCTAGTGGGGAGAGGAGGGGCTGCTAGTGGGGAGAGGAGGGGCTGCTAGTGGGGAGAGGAGGGGCTGCTAGTGGGGAGAGGAGGGGCTGCTAGTGGGGAGAGGAGGGGCTGCTAGTGGGGAGAGGAGGGGCTGCTAGTGGGGAGAGAAGGGGCTGCTAGTGGGGAGAGGAGGGGCTGCTAGTGGGGAGAGGAGGGGCTGCTAGTGGGGAGAGAAGGGGCTGCTAGTGGGGAGAGGAGGGGCTGCTAGTGGGGAGAGGAGGGGCTGCTAGTGGGGAGAGAAGGGGCTGCTAGTGGGGAGAGGAGGGGCTGCTAGTGGGGAGAGGAGGGGCTGCTAGTGGGGAGAGGAGGGGCTGCTAGTGGGGAGAGGAGGGGCTGCTAGTGGGGAGAGAAGGGGCTGCTAGTGGGGAGAGAAGGGGCTGCTAGTGGGGAGAGAAGGGGCTGCTAGTGGGGAGAGAAGGGGCTGCTAGTGGGGAGAGAAGGGGCTGCTAGTGGGGAGAGGAGGGGCTGCTAGTGGGGAGAGGAGGGGCTGCTAGTGGGGAGAGGAGGGGCTGCTAGTGGGGAGAGAAGGGGCTGCTAGTGGGGAGAGAAGGGGCTGCTAGTGGGGGAGAAGGGGCTGCTAGTGGGGAGAGAAGGGGCTGCTAGTGGGGAGAGAAGGGGCTGCTAGTGGGGAGAGAAGGGGCTGCTAGTGGGGAGAGGAGGGGCTGCTAGTGGGGAGAGGAGGGGCTGCTAGTGGGGAGAGGAGGGGCTGCTAGTGGGGAGAGGAGGGGCTGCTAGTGGGGAGAGGAGGGGCTGCTAGTGGGGAGAGAAGGGGCTGCTAGTGGGGAGAGGAGGGGCTGCTAGTGGGGAGAGGAGGGGCTGCTAGTGGGGAGAGAAGGGGCTGCTAGTGGGGAGAGGAGGGGCTGCTAGTGGGGAGAGGAGGGGCTGCTAGTGGGAGAGAAGGGGCTGCTAGTGGGGAGAGGAGGGGCTGCTAGTGGGGAGAGGAGGGGCTGCTAGTGGGGAGAGGAGGGGCTGCTAGTGGGGGAGAGGAGGGGCTGCTAGTGGGGAGAGGAGGGGCTGCTAGTGGGGAGAGGAGGGGCTGCTAGTGGGGAGAGGAGGGGCTGCTAGTGGGGAAGGGGCTGCTAGTGGGGAGAGAAGGGGCTGCTAGTGGGAGAGAAGGGGCTGCTAGTGGGGAGAGAAGGGGCTGCTAGTGGGGAGAGAAGGGGCTGCTAGTGGGGAGAGAAGGGGCTGCTAGTGGGGAGAGAAGGGGCTGCTAGTGGGGAGAGGAGGGGCTGCTAGTGGGGAGAGAAGGGGCTGCTAGTGGGGAGAGGAGGGGCTGCTAGTAAGGGAGAGAAGGGGCAGAGGGCGGCCAAGGCCAGTCCTGTAGGATGAAGGCAGAGCAGAGGCATCCCTCAGTCATAATAACATCTGGACACAAAATGGGCATCAACCAGCAGGCAGGGAGCAGCTAAATGCCCTCAAGCCCCCCAAAACATCATTCTTCTTCTACTTTCTCAAGTAGGAAACAGTAAATAAAAATACAACTGTGTCAACAAAAGCATTCTTGTCGATAAGGTATCGTGTGTATGTAGGATATATCCTAACCTTGGAAATGTGATTCTGAGCTGGAGGCCTCTAGCTGGAGCTGCCTTCACTAGGAGGTTAGAGTTACTATAGAGTCTATGGATAGCCTGCTAATACATCTGTAATGTGACACTAGAATGGGACATGGATCTCCTTAAGTGCCTATTCACTTCTTAAATAAAGTAAAGGAACAAAATGCTGAGAAAATGGAGCCTAAGCGTGCCAATGGCCTGAGGAAGGAAGACCGGACCAAGTCTCATAATCCCTTAACATTTACGTAGACTCCACAGGGCTTAAATGCTCCAAATGGGCACAATCGCGATTAGGTGACAAGAACTTAATCTGTATCTACATAAGTAGCCTACACTACTACAGTGCATCAGGTTGCCTGAGACCAAAGTTAGCCACAATGATGGCCTCTCTCTGCCCGACCAACTCCAATTACGCTAACACAGCCAATCTGGTCTGAAGAGGATTCAAAAAGCCCCTGTGCTGTGACCCTTGGTTTGACAGTTCTTTTCACTTAGTCAAATATCTCTATGGACCATGCTATCAGTTTAACCATTACATTCTACCCTACAGGAACTAGCATTCCACTGTTATCACATAGATCACACTCCAACCTCACCCTTATGTAAGATGTGACAGTGCAAGATCATTATTTTCAAATCAATTCCACAAGGTGTGTAATGACTGTTGGAATGACCCTTATCCCCAGTCGAAGAAACGGACATTCTCTGACCTCTTATCTGGTCAACAGCAGGATTGAATCAATGGTTTTATGGTCCTAAGTGTGTTTCAATCAGGTAGACCAGCTCCACTCTATAGTTGTACGTGTTGAAGGTACGAATGGCAGACGAACGCAAGATCCACATTTGGTGCGAGGTGTGCGAGCCTTTAGTGACACTGGACTAAAGCATTGTTCCCTGGACTAAAACATTCCTGAAAACGTTGGTACCAAATTGGCCATAATATATCCTTTGACAAGCTCCCGAACACAACAGCTGTGTCTTGCTGTCTAAAAATGAGTGTATCTATTCCTGTCCTTTCCTTCTGTTTGAATAGAGCCACACTACTAACGGCCACTGAGCCCACGTCAGTGTTTACTCAGACAGCGGTGGAGGCAGAGGTGACTGGCACCAGGGATAGTGACCCTTTAAATCATGACACACTACCGAACCAAATTCACCATTGCCTATCACCTTGGCACTCAATATCTTTAACGCTTTATTAAACCAACATTGGGTCGGTTAAAGTGATGATTGTATCACTTACTGTAGCAGGTGTGTTGTTTGTGTTGAGGCACTAGGTCACCAGACTGGTTCCGGATGGTTTTGTTTACCATGTTAAACAACCAGGGCTCCTAGCTCATCTTATTATGATGAACACACAGCTGATATGATCTGTACTGTGGTGCTCGGGGGAGGGAAGCATTCTCCCAAGAAACAACAAACACTCATCAACAGTACTTTCAACCGTTACACATTCACCCAGTGTTGGTGGTTAATTGTTTACCATGTTGAGTATGTTTTGCCAATGGGAAAATTGTATTTCACATTCTTGACGGTCAGGAAAGTCATCGGGGGTAGAGGGCTGCATTCCCGCGGGATGCCCGAAGGACCAGCGGGTCACAACAGAGATTATTGCAGTGCGGTCTGCATTTTTCATGCTGCGGGAAGGAGCGGGTGGTCAGACAGACAACTTTGGGATGAAAATATCTGTTGGTCCCGCAGATGATTTGGAAACGGTCATCGTTCTGCTTTGCTTACCATGCATTACATAGCCATTTTATGAGGGGGATCTCACACAGACAGACACACAGGACTGAACTGTGGTGAGAGGGGGATCTCACACAGACAGACACACAGGACTGAACTGTGGTGAGAAGAGGGGGATCTCACACAGACAGACACACAGGACTGAACTGTGGTGAGAGGGGGATCTCACACAGACAGACACACAGGACTGAACTGTGGTGAGAGGGGGATCTCACACAGATAGACACACAGGACTGAACTGTGGTGAGAGGGGATCTCACACAGACAGACACACAGGACTGAACTGTGGTGAGAGGGGGATCTCACACAGACAGACACACAGGACTGAACTGTGGTGAGAGGGGGATCTCACACAGACAGACACACAGGACTGAACTGTGGTGAGAGGGGGATCTCACACAGACAGACACACAGGACTGAACTGTGGTGAGAGGGGGATCTCACACAGACAGACACACAGGACTGAACTGTGGTGAGAGGGGGATCTCACACAGACAGACACACAGGACTGAACTGTGGTGAGAGGAGGGAGAGTCAAGGAGGTTATACAACTTTGGTAATTTAAAGGAGTAAATCAATCCCAAACTCTATCTTAGGGCTCAGAAACACCAATAGAGTTTGCTGGCCGAAGAGTACTCAGCACCGTGAACGTAATTTGCGAACAGATTTTCCATGTAGAATCGTGTGAAAAATGTCAGATGTCTAAATCCAATCAAATGTTATTTGTCACATGCTTGGTAAACAACAGTTGTAGACTAACAGTGAAATGCTGACTTACGGGTGCTTTTCCAACAACGTAGAGTTAAAGATAAAAATACAAAATAATGACGAGGAATAAATAATGAATAACAATAACGACTAAAGCGGGTGGTCCCTAAAACACAGTTCGCTGAGCGATCGGCAGAAGAACGCGAGATCAACATTCCGTGCCATGTGTTTGAGCCTTTAGTGACACTGGACTGATTGCCCAATCCAGGAGGTGAAATATCATTAAGAGCACACAAAGAATGTCAAACATAGGGTGTGTGTTGACTTGCCCCACAAGTCAACTCGTTGAACACGCTCCATTCCAGACGACATTTCTTAAATCTTTACGACAACGAGGAGGCAGAGAAAACCTGCACAATGTTGTGATCTTTAGTGATTGCTTCATTGATTGACTGCATAACACTCTAAACCTGCCAATCTAAACCTGCCCAATGGCCCATGACTAGGGAGTAGTGCAGCTCATAAGAACCAGGCACACCTGGTCACACACAACCCAGATAGACAAAATAAACAACAAAACACACCGACACTACACTGTTCCTTACTGCTAGTCTGCTATAGCACCTCAACCCTATTATGGCCATCTTGAAAAAGGGGATTACCATATTTGCATAAGGGGGATAAGCCCTAAATGAATCACCAAGTGCATGAGTAAATCTCCCTTTGCCACAAAATATGGCAAAACCTTAGCCTCCAAGGCTAGATGTTAGTCAGCTATTGACTTGTATTCATCTGACTGTGTGCCTGCGTTACTATAGTCACGGTGATGGCGTAGGCCACAGACGGAGGCCAGGGCTGTAATTGGATATGGAAGGCCAGGTGGCCTGGTGATCAGGTGGAGCTAATCTGTCGGCCAGCCAGTCAGTGTCTCTAACTGACCTGAAGACGCTGGACCTGGGACAGGAACCTGGAACTACCCTCTGAAATACAGCCCACAAAAACAGGGACACTCTCCAGGAGCGGGCCAGTGGTTACCACGGACACCAGGAATAAAGGAGACACATTGGGGACACATTTCTTCACTCTCCATCTCTCTGAACTGGTGAATATTGGATGGACTTTCTGCACTCTAGCCCAACATAATATATAATACATCAGGAGCCAAAAAGCTCTTAACATCTTTCTTTCATTTCTTATTCAAGCAGGTTTAGGAGATTCCAGAATAGGTGTTAATCCAGCCTAGTATAGCAGTTGGCTCTTACCTTGCAGCTGTTTAAACCTCCCCTCCAGGATGTTGGAGTACTGCACCTGGTTAACAAACGCTGCCGGGGAGAGACAGGGCTCCTTTGCTCTCTGGTGGTCCAGCTCCATGTTGGAGCTCTCCCTCTCAGCCTAAATCACCTCCTCAGGCAAGGCGCTCTGCAGTGTGGCTGGGCCAGTGGGCTCTCCAGCATAGCACAAGGCCAGCAGGGCTGTCCCCAGGACAGGAGGTAGCTATCTACCCGTAGATTCTACTCAATAATCTATAGGTTTCAGTTGAAGAAAATTCTGTAAAATCCCAAACAAGCTTTTATTGGACAGTTTTCCCTCCTCAAATCCCAGTCCTTCTTCTCTACTTGAGTGTAAAGGCAGAGCACGCCATCCTGTCTTCCACTTTCAAAAAATGATTCCTCCTTTGTTTTCTTCCCCCTCTCACTTCTTTACTGAAAAAGCAGTAGTATGTGCAAGGGTGGAGAAGTTGTATTTACTAAGAACAAAATGTTCTCTTCTTTTCACCTCCTGTTCTGATGTCCTTGCCACACTCCTCTCAGCAAAGTAGAAGCCTTTAGGGCAGCACAGGTTCTCTTCACATTCACACTAACACACACTGGCTCTGCGGTTCCTCCTAACTTTGAGCGCATTCAGCCTCACACACACCTTGTTTTCAGCACAGCAGGAGAACCGGCTGCTGTCGGACGGCTGTGTAAACAGAGCCTGCTGCTCTCTGAAAGCTGGGGCATTAGCATAAGGTGTGTTTTAGGGAGGAGCCTGAGGGAAGAGCAGGCAGAGGGCTGGATCAGTGGAGGAGGGGCGACAGGAGGAGTGGAGAGGTGGATTAAACCATTCTGCAACGTACAATAGGGTGAGGCAGAAGGTATATCATTCCAATCCTTTTAAATGCCAAGTAGGTAGTGTAGGAGGTGTGGTCAGCCAGTGAGGTGTATCACAGTAGCCATACTTGTGTTGTTCTCTCATTCTCTCCATCTCTGGTTTACATCTGATCTCTCTAGTCCTCTTTCTGCTCCACTGCATGGGACTAAAATAAGGTGTTAAGAAAGGAAGGAAGTAGTTGAGAAACTGTCAGCAGCAGCAACAATCTCTTTCCTGCCAGAGCAGGGGAGAGAGAGAGAATGTATGCGTTTGTATACGTGTGTGCGCGTGTGTGGTTTCTCTGAGCAATCACAGTCCACTGAGACCCACCTAATCAAAACCTCTCAGCAATGATTTTCAACATGTCTTTTAACACAAACAATGATTTAATGCTACTAAAATAAAAATATCAATAGAATGTCCTCTAGTGATCTGGATATGGCACACCAGAGCCGTGTTGTTCAGTAGAAACGAACAGGACAAAATTAAATGAGCTTTCTTACAGCAAAGGTTTGGGTAAACTTGTTTCGCAGAGGTCAGAGCCAGTGTCTGTGCTAATCATACAGGAGCCCCTAGGGTATAGGCCTACAGCCTGCCCTATCCAGGGGGCACTGGTCTTCAGTCCGTTGTTTTATAGGCTGTGTTTGGCCTGCTTTGGTTTAAGTTTGTTAAGACGGTAGAGTACAAGGGACATGTGGACTGCAGAAGATCTAGGGGCCAGGGGCTTCAGAGTGACCAGGACTTTATAGAAGGAAGTGGCCTAATGAGTCTCAGAGAACAGACGCAGGGCTCTCACTGGGGGTTGAGGGATTCTGTCACAGTTGCCAGGGGTGATGAGAAGAGCACAGAGCTCAGTGACGGACGCATCGCAGCCCAGACCATATATCAAACATCCCTGTTAACATTCAGGCCTGTAATGAGGAGGGCAGGTCTCTCTCTCTCTCTGTGTGTGTGTATGTATGTGTGTGTGTGTGTGTGTGTGTGTGCGTGCTCATGCCTTGGGATAAAGAGGCTTCCTTCCTCTATAAACAGCTTGTCTGCTTGCTGTGCAGATGGCTGGATAAACAACCAGGGATAAACAACCACTTTCTGCAACTTTTGAAAACAAAGGGGGAAAAAAGTATTCAAGCAACCATTTGGCAGGAGCTCCTGTATGAAGCACACTGCAATTACAGATAATGATCTGGCCTACGGATATGAGTGAGACAGTGGAGCAGAGAACAGGAAGGGAGAGAAGTGAACCATCTGACAGGGGAACAGAGGAGAGGGATTCCAGGGATTCCAGTCAGTGAGGAGATGTGGAGAAAGAGAGAGAGATAAAGATGTCTGTTACGGCCACCACAGGATTGAAACAACCACACTCTGCAGGTCAATAAGAGGCATCATGGTCGAGTTGAGGCTGTCAGTGTTCTGGCTCCACACTGAGGGCCATTACCTGCACTTTCATACCCTCCACGTTTTCCTCTCCCTGTCCCTCCGATGGCTCTCTCTGCCCGAGTCTCTCAGTCTGTCATGTTTTACCTTGGCTCTTACCTGCCATGTTACCTTCCAGACATTTCACACTCCACAGCTTCCCCATGGCCAAGATACACCAGTCAGGTGTGTGAAGACATCCCGGGACGTCAGATATTATTAGGCCACGAACACAGTTGGATGAATCACACCAACACACACAAACAGAAGCCGGAAGCATTTAAACGAACACCTGAGGGAAGGAGGCACTACTAGGTCATAACAGGAAAAAAGGCAGGTAACCAGGGAGCTGCTGATCGAAGTCACAGTTCTAATAGCTCGTAGAGTAATGAACCTTAGAGGCTACACATAATATATAGACTCTGTCCTCAGACTACAGAAGTCTAGTTAGGACATTTAGAGCTAGCAGTGCATAGAGGAGTCCACAAATTGAGAGCCAAATCCATGCAAATGAGCCTGGGCCCAGGAGATGATATCAGCTCCTTCACTGTGTAGGGGGAGTAGAGGATGAAAAGAGAGATGAGACAGGTGGACTGATCATAGATCCTGTGACCGATGGACTGACTGATCATAGATCCTGTGACCAATGGACTGATCATAGATCCTGTGACCAATGGACTGATCATAGATTCTGTGACCAATGGACTGATCATAGATCCTGTGACCAATGGACTGATCATAGATCCTGTGACAAATGGACTGATCATAGATCCTGTGACAAATGGACTGATCATAGATCCTGTGACCAATGGACTGATCATAGATCCTGTGACCAATGGACTGATCATAGATCCTGCGGGCTATGGACTGATCATAGATCCTGTGACCAATGGACTGATCATAGATCCTGTGACCAATGGACTGATCATAGATCCTGTGACCAATGGACTGATCATAGATCCTGTGGGCTATGGACTGATCATAGATCCTGTGACAAATGGACTGATCATAGATCCTGTGGGCTAAGGCTGTTTCTCCTAGGACTGTCCTCAACAACAACAAAAATATTAGTCAATCGATTCATCTCAATGTATTTTTCATATATTATGCACACCCTATGTGTTTTCATAAAATCAACTATATGTACTGAAATTGTATGATGCTTTAAGCACGCCATTTGATTAAATAAGTCTATTTTCGTGGAACAGTTTCATTTATAATAATCTTTACCTCAAAATCATTGTAAAAAAATGTAACTTTTATTCCTAAAAGTAACTTTTATTGCCATTGTCAACTATGTAAAAAATGGCCTACAGTAGCCAAAAAATAAGAACATTGCAGCCTGCAGGTAGAAAATATCCTGATAAAAATAAATATCCTATAAATCACATTGGCTATGCATGGCCTGTCTACAGCTAAATTGAAACATTGTATCAACTATCAACTGGGTCGGCACGAAACGCACACTAGCTAACTTGCAACATTGCATAAAATATCCATGCCAGTGAGCTCAGGACAGACACAGCTGTGGGCTATTTGTGCATGGGATAAGAAGTAATCAGGTATTTTATGAAATCTCCACTGGATCAGAGCATTACATTTTTCCCTTTCATGTCGAGTGGCTATTGAAAGGGAGAGTTGGAAATATTTTTCTAATACTTTGAGGAACTATTGTCCTACAGGAACTATTGTCCTATATTTTTCTAATACTTTGAGGAACTATAGTCCTACTTCTATATGAGTAATCGGGTGCGCGTCCTTACTCAACATTGACAGGAGCATTTCAAACAAGACGATGAATAAATTGACAAAACTCAAATGGAATTTAAAAAAAAAAACTGTTTCTCACAAGTGGAGCATAGGTTGTGAGTTCTGCAAACAACGTGTCCACTCCGACCATGACAACGGTAAACAACTGTAATAATATATATGCATTAACAGAAATGACAATAACCAAACAAATTATTATAGAAATGATGGGAACTAATGGTAAATGTAGGCTACTACTGGTGATATATGTAAAAGGCAATTGATGAACAGCAAACAATGCACATAATGAACTTATGAACCAATGAATATGCAGGAAATAGCGGGAGAAAGTGCATTCTGAAGAGCGACGTGCCTTGTGCAGCTTAGCCACACTCCACTTTTTCTTGGACCGTGGTACCCCCGCGGCCTCCTCAATGGATTAGTCCACCACTACTACTGGTGAACCCCCGCGGCCTCCTCAATGGATTAGTCCACTGAGACAGGTGAAAATCAGACAGGTGTCTTGTGTGCCACGAAAAATAATGATTTATTTGCCACTAAAAAAATCTTGGTCAACCAACAACCTATCGACCAGATGACAAAATGGGGCCAGCCCTAGTTTCCCCTATGCTATATCTTTTTAAATAAGATCATCTTGGAGAAGTAACAAGCACCAAAATAAAAACTAGACAGTCAGGGAGAATGTAAAATTAAAATGAATCAAATTAGCTTTGAAACGGCAATTTTTCTCTCAGACCCATGACAAAACGTGTAGAATTGCAGGGAACTCGTTTTAAAACTACAACATTTTCTCCACCCCATGTGTAACCCCAAAATGTGTAAAATTGCAAGAAAATTGCTTTAAAACAGCAAGAAAAGGGCCTCTAAAACCGTGCCATTTGCCACACTCACCCAAGCTAACCTTGCAACTGCACCATTGGCCACACCCTCCCCAGCCCGCCAACTTTGCCACCACTGCCCCAAAAAATCCTAGGGGAATCACTGAAAAAGTGTAGAAGAAATGCAGGGTGCTGTGGGGGAGGGGGAGCTACTGTAGCTGTTGCAAAGTGTCAAAGAATGTGCACATCAAGCCCCTACTTGTAAAAAGGAGACGTGTCAGCAGCATTCCCAGGGAGTAAAGAGCACACACACCCACACTTATGGAGTCTTGTGGAAAATACTGTATGAATACACAAACACACACAGCTCCTCTAACTACACACACACACATCTCCACAACTCGGGTCATACTAGTTTGTTAGTCAGTTCAGTGTGATCTATTGCCGAGGTGTTATGAAGTTATGTCGGAGAAGATGACAAACAGCCAACACACAGCTCTGTTCTCCTTTCCATAACTGATCCATAAGGCATTTGGTTAGTGGTTAAACATCTACATACATATGACATTATGATGGTGACAGGGTCTGAACGGGTCTGTTACCACTGAGAGAGTGATTGCTTTTCAATGTGTGATGGTGAGACTAACCTTTTAACAGTATACTAGTATCAGTGTACTATCATGTACTCACAGTCTGGGGTTGTGGTGTCAGTTGTTTTTCCTCCAGTGTGGTGTGGTGTGTCTGTGAAGGGTGGGGTGTATTTGAGACTGTGACTACCACAGAGAGATCAGTATTTTTGCAAAACAGAGGTGCCTGATGCTGCTGCCTCTGGTTGCCTGTTGCACCCTCTGCTGGGCCCTCCACACTACTGCAACCTGCATGGCTGGTCATGTTCCAGCACAGGAGGGTGTACTTGGAACACATATCTCGTCCTATACCCTGACACACATCACATGTATGCACAATGCACACACACTAACACATTGGGTTGTCCCACCTGCCAGAGCTTTGATGCGCGAGCGCTCAAAGAGGCGTGCCGAGCTGTTCTCATTGTCCCAATTGGTCTCTGCGGCCAGGTCCCAGCGGTTGTTGATGTCATTGTACTGCTGCTGGATCTCCTGGCTGTCGAAGTCGGTGGGAGAGATGGTGCTCATGGTGACCGGGGCTGGGGGAAAACCATCCAACCTGCAGGGGAACAGAGAGAGATGGTTATCATGGTGACCGGGGCTGGGGGAAAACCATCCAACCTGCAGGGGAACAGAGAGAGATGGTTATCATGGTGACCAGGGGGAAAACCATCCAACCTGCAGGGGAACAGAGAGAGATGGTTATCATGGTGACCAGGGGGAAAACCATCCAACCTGCAGGGGAACAGAGAGTGATGGTTATCATGGTGACCAGGGGGAAAACCATCCAACCTGCAGGGGAACAGAGAGTGCTGGTTATCATGGTGACCAGGGGGAAAACCATCCAACCTGCAGGGGAACAGAGAGTGCTGGTTATCATGGTGACCAGGGGGAAAACCATCCAACCTGCAGGGGAACAGAGAGTGACAGCAGCGGTGAGAGAGTGAGTTTTTAAACGGTGTGGAGTTACTTTCAGAGCCTAACAAATGCTTTTTAATACCCCAAAGTTGACTTTGGAGAACCCCACATTCTATTCCTAACATCTCCCGCTGTCTAATAGGCTCACACTTTAACTTGGCACATTTTCTAGCATGACATGACAAGGTCGATGAAAATACTAGCGCGAACAGATATGGTCGGTACAAATGAGGCTGAGAGTGGGAGGGAGAAAGGTGAGGGAGGGAATGGTACAATACCTGTAGTTTAGCTTCTCTAGTATACAAGTGTAATATTTAGCTTAGTAAACGGCCAGTTGCATGGCAATTCATTTCATTCATATGCAGACTTGGCAAGGGGAGTAGACCTATGGTTTTAGCACAGGAAAGTTAACACACACCCACACACGTACGCAAATGGATGACGTGAGCAGCAGATCCTTATATAACCATAACGTCTCACAGTAAAATCTGTTTGAAGGACGCAGGCGAAACTGCTTCATTAAAGGACGCACACGCCTCACAAACAAACACACACATCAATTTCTCAATCCACTCTGGCCTGGTGCCAGGGGTCAATGTCACCTGACCTGTCCAAACTGCCTCCACAGAACATAAATATCTGTCCATCACCAACAGCTTTTGAACCTGACCCCTGTGGAAAAACTGCTCATAACTTCCTGGATCATGTCCCTTGCTGTTTTTGAATGCGATTCAAGAGTATATCATCAAATTCATGAAAACGCGGTCATTTAAAGGTTTGGGGTCACTTAGAAATGTCCTTGTTTTTGAAAGAAAAGCCTTTTTTTTGTCAAATTGATCAGAAATACAGTGTTGGTGTGGGGTGGAGTGTGGGTGTTGGTGTGGGGAGTGGTGTTGGGAGTTGGTGTTGGTGTGGGGTGGGGAGGGGTGTTGGTGTGAGTGTTGGGAGTTGGTGTTGGTGTGAGGTGTGGAGGGGTGTTGGGAGTTGGTGTGGGTGTTGGTGTGAAGTGGGGTGTGGGTGTTGGTGTGGGGAGTTGGTGCGGGGTGGGGAGTTGGTGTGGGGTGTGGGTGTGGGTGTTGGTGTGGGGTGTGGGTGTTGGTGTGGGTGTTGGAGTGGGGAGTTGGTGCGGGGTGGGGAGTTGGTGTGGTGTGGGGTGCACTAGACTAACTCCTCCATGTCGTCCTGGCCAGAGACAGATCCCAGGAGAAAAGACTGAACTCCGATCAGGAGAGACTGCTGATGAATATGTCAGAGCAGAGCCGCAGAGCAGCCGCCCAGAGAAAAAAAATCAGGTAACAGCCAGGAGAGGAGAGAGACACACCATGGCCATGCACTGCTCCTGTCCAGAACCTCTTCCCATCCACTCCCCTGTGGTCTGACTGAGCTGTGGCATGGTCAGAGTTAAGGCCCTACCACCATGGGGAAGGAGGGGGGGGGGGCATTCTCTCATTCTCTACAGGCGAGGACAGGACAGGATTTCTCCCTGGTTACAGTGAGCCCCCCCCCCCCCCCCCCCAGCTATGCGGCCTGGTCCCTCTCCCCTCCCGTGAAGGATCTATCCAGATTAAAACCCCCAGACAGACAGTTAACTAAAAGGCCCATTAGCTGACACAGCATGTTTGTTTAAGGGGTCAGATAACAGATTGGATCTGTCTATTGTCTGTTGATCAAGGCCTGTTTATTTGTTTGTTCTATTGTGTCTGTCGTAATTCTCTCAGTGGGATCCGGGTATTGGGGTGGAGTGATAGGGCTGCTGGGGGTCTTTAGGGCGGAGCAACGGTGAGGCTGCTCCCCCTCGCCTCCTGCTGCAGGCTCCATGCTCTCTCTTCCTGCCCTACGGGAGGCTGTCTTAATCCAGAGGATTGGGCCAGAGTATGCTGCCTCCCTCCCTCCACCAGGATAGACAGCTCCATCAGTCACTGGCCTGCTACTCCATGTTCTGCTATAGGACACCACTCGTCCCCTGAGCTAGTGGCAGCACTACTCTACCACATCTACTAGGAAACAGGGAAGAGGTGACCTGCCAGGGGACAGTTTACCTGCTACCAGAGCTATTTTAAAATACTGGTAAATATTCATGGAGGTAAGTACGCACACACACTGACTCACCCCCTAATTCAGACATAAAAATTGGGACTAGTCAAATCCATACTCCAACAGTGAGTCCCCTTTAATACACAGACGTCGAGATGCACAGGCAGATCTGGAAAAAACAGAGGAACTTCAGGCTCATATACTTGGCAGATACAGCAGAATGTGATGCCTTGCAGACAGTGAGCATCCACCGTCTCACATTGAGTATTCACAGTCTCTCTTCTCCTGGGTCTGTCTTCCCTCAGCTAAATTCCCTCTAATATAAGCAGGAAGCATAATGTTGAGAAATGTGGACATTATTCCAATGAAAGAAAATGTGGCCTTCCCAGTCCCTCCTCTAAATGAACTGACAACAGATAAAGGCCACGTGTGATGGGGAGAACGGAGAGAGTTCATGAGGGGTCACCTTGGAGGATGACGGGAGGATGGGGTGTTAAATCTAGTCTGAGAGGTGTGGAAGGAGTCTGTGACAGGGAGAGCCAGGAAAGCTTCAGACAAAACTCCTAGGGAGGTGGCGAAGGAAGATATTGTGTCCTAGAACAGTAGTTCACAAACTGTAGATCGGCGGGGGGGGGGGGTCCCCTCTGAAAAAATAAGACTGATGTAATGTCAGTCATTGCATACAGGGCCTAAAAATGTACAGATTTTGGCATTGCCGGGTAAGATGTTTATTTCACCGGGTGGTGTGGTGAGGACTCCACATTGCAAGCATTTCACTCGCATTTGTGAATAAAAATGGGCAAGTATGATCACATTTATAGTCAAATAAATGCTGCAGTCGCTGTTTTCAAAGTATTTCCACTGTTTTGTTTTATAGCTGGTAAATTAAATCTCACAAAGTCAAAGAACTACAACTACAACGCCTATTCCACCTCACACTGTAACACAGCCTGCCTCGGGGATGTGCGCATGTGAAGAGCTGAGTGAAAAATTCATTTTCAGAAGCGCTGCACACAGGCATAAAAGTTGGTCTAATTTACTTGAAACTTGAGACTTTGTCCTTGTGTTTCTTGGCTATTTACATTGTTTTGTTCACAAGCTGGGTTGTTTTTCAATGTTTGAGTTTCAACTGCTAGAGAAGAAAAGACTACGCTTCTACTAGTCAGACTCAATCTCACAGGCACAAACACGACTCAAGTAGCGCTACCACAGGTAAAGGGACAGGTGAACATTTTTGTCTCATTTGTGATATTTTGATTAAAAGACTCAGGTAATTAAACAATATACCACATTACTTGTTACTAGTAATACATGTATTGTTTTAGAAACATAAAGCATGCTCATCTGTTTTTTGTCGGTGTAATTTTTGCGTGAAAAAAATATTGTGGCTAGTAGATTTTTCTTTTACATCTACCTGCCATAGTAGCTGGTAGACCAAAACGCTACTTTGATGCCCTGACTGCATACCTTAGAGAGCTATGTATAACTTGACAAAAATGTCAAGATCAACTAGCCCATGTCAGCTCACATTTTTTCGCTAGGTTTTCAAGCCCTTAGATTTTGTTGTAATGTTTGACTACCTCAAATATCACATCAATACACATTAGACATGACAAAATGTGTAGAATTGCAGGAAATAAGCTTTAAACCTGCAACATTTTCTCTCCACCCACAAGAGGGGTGTGAACAGTTTGTGTCATGGACAGTGCATTGTGACCATAGAAATAGACATGGCGTGTATGCACAGGGGGGGGGGGTCAGGATGTTCCCCAATGCTGGAAGAGGGGCCTGAGTGAAAAAGTGTGGGAACTCCTGTCCTAGAGGGCCAGACAATACAGTCCATCCAGTAATGGATTCATTTGATAGGACTGCAGCTAGCAACCTGGTGATGCCATATAATAGGGTTGTCACGATACCAGTATCTTGATACTCTGAAGTATCGTGACAGGGAAACAATTACAAAACATGCAGAGAAAAACGTTCTAATGTTTCAAACACACAGCCTTCTGCTGTCTTCCATAGTTACATTTGCCCCCCCCCCCCCCCCCCTCACACAAAATATATATCACACAATATTTTACATACAGCAGGTTTTTAAAGGACCATAGAGTTCATTCTGCTTCGTGTTTATTTTTTTCCCTGGAAAATAACGTTTTGTGGTGTCACAATACTGATATCATGACAACTCACAGGACCATCTATTCTACTGCCGATGTGCCTCATCTCAACGGCCTTATGCTGAAATCACATTTCTAAATCAAATGGGGAAATCAATGTGTCAGCCTAGCAGTGGATAGAACACACATCATGCTGCAACACATAATGTAACAAGCGTGGACGCCGCACTGCTCCTCACACATGTAAACATCCAAATAAAGAAAGAAGCAGGGTAAATCCCATTAGGGTCAGATTAGGAAGTGGCTCAGAATAGAAACCCAGCAGATAGTCATTATCCTCAAAGAAAGACAGGAGGAACATTCAGCAATACTTCCATTCCCTCCCTCCCTCCAGTCCACTCTGCCCCAGAACCCCATAACCCCCAACAGACACCCATAATGGACCTTCTGGGGCTGACTGACTTACCAGGACGCTACAGTCCACTCTGTCCCAGAACCCCATAACCCCCCTACAGACAAGCACCCATAATGGACCTTCTGGGGCTGACTGACTCTGTCCCAGAACCGAATGTTATATAACAATCTCAGCTCTGCAGATTTTTCTGTGAAGAAACAGAATCATGAGATCATTTATTCTGGTATCGTTCCCATGTAGCTTGTTTCCGGTCACAGGTTCTCTCAACCAACTTTACCTGGAATGCTTTTCCTTCACTCTGCGTCCAACTCATCCCAAACCATCTCAATTGGGTTGAGGTTGGGTGATTGTGGAGGCCAGGTAATCTGATGCCTGTTTTAGGGCACTCCATCACTCCCCTTCTTGGTAAAATAGCCCTTACAAAGCCTGGGAGGTGTGTTGGGTCATTGTCCTGTTGAAAAACAAATGATAGTCCCACTAAGCGCAAACAAGATGGGTAGGCGTATCGCTGCAGAATGCTGTGGTAGCCATGCTGGTTAAGTATTCCTTAAATTCTAAACAAATCACTGACAGTGTCACCAGCAAAGCACCCCCACACCATCACACCTCCTCCTCCATGCTTCCCGGTGGGAACCACACATGCGGAGATCATCCGTTCACCTACACAGCGTCTCACAAAGACACGGTGGTTGGAACCAAAAGTCTCAAGATTTCCACCGGTCTAATGTCCATTGTTCATGTTTCTTGGCCCAAGCAAGTCTCTTCTTCTTATTGGTGTCATTTGGTAGTGGTTTCTTTGCAACATTTTGACCATGAAGGACTGATTCATGCAGTCTCCTCTGAACAGTTGATGTTGAGATGTGTCTGTTACTTCAACTCTGTGAAGCATTTATTTGGGCTGCAATTTCTGAGGCTGGTAACTCTAATGAATGTATCCTCTGCAGCAGCTATTCCTTTCCTGTGGCGGTCCCCATGAGAGCCAGTTTCATCATAGCGCTTGATGGTTTTGGCAACTGCGCTTGAAATGTTTTTGTTTTTTTTAAGTTCTTGACATTTTCCAGATTGACTGACCTTCATGTCTTAAAGTAATGATGTTGTTTCTCTTTGATTATTTGAGCTGTTCTTGCCATAATATGTACTTGGTCTTTTACCAAATAGGGCTATTTTCTGTATACCACCCCTACCTTGTCACAACACAACTGATTGGCTCAAACACATTAAAGAGAGAAATTCCACAAATGACTTTTAACAAAGCACACCTGTTCATTGAAATGCATTCCAGGTAACTACCTCATGAAGCCTCTTTGTTATGTAACTGTGTAAAAAAATTTACCATGTATGTAAAATGTTTATGTAACAAACAAAAAAATATATACACACACAGCTGAAGTCAGAAGTTTACATACACCATAACCAAATACATTTAAACTCAGTTTTTCACAATTGCTGACATTTAATCCTAGTAAAAAATCCCTGTTTTAGGGCAGTTAGGATCACCACTTTATTTTAAGAATGTGAAATGTCAGAATAATAATGGAGAGAATGATTTATTTCAGGTTTTATTTCTTTCATCACATTCCCAGTGGGTCAGAAGTTTACATACACTCAATTAGTATTTAGTAGCATTGCCTTTAAATTGTTTAACTTGGGTCAAACATTTCAGGTAGCCTTCCACAAGCTTCCCACAATAAGTTGAGTGAATTTTGGCCCATTCCTCCTGACGGAGCTGGTGTAACTGAGTCAGGTTTGTAGGCCTCCTTGCTCGCACACACTTTTTCAGTTCTGCCCACATATTTTCTATAGGATTGAGGTCAGGGATTTGTGTTGGCCATTCCAATACCTTGACTTTGTTGTCCTGAAGCCATTTTGCCACAACTTTGGAAGTATGCTTGGGGTCATTGTCCATTTGGAAGACCCATTTGCAACCAAGCTTTAACTTCCTGACTGATGTCTTGAGATGCTGTTTCAATATATCCACATCATGTTCTTCCCTCATGATGCCATCTATTTTGTGAAGTGCACCAGTCCCTCCTGCAGCAAAGTCCCCCACAACATTATGCGGACACCCCCGTGCTTCACAGTTGGGATGATGTTCTTCAGCTTTGAAGCATCCCCCTTTTTCCTCCAAACATAACGATGGTCATTATGGCCAAACAGTTCTATTTTTGTTTCATCAGACCAGAGGACATTTCTCCAAAAAAGTACGATCTTCGTCCCCATGTGCAGTTGTAAACAGTAGTCTGGCTTTTTTTATGGCAGTTTTGGAGCAGTGGCTTCTTCCTTGCTGAGTGGCCTTTCAGGTTATTTCGATATAGGACTCGTTTTACTGTGGATATAAATACTTTTGTACCTGTTTTCCTCCAGCATCTTCACAAGGTCCTTTGCTGTTGTTCTGGGATTGATTTGCAATTTTCGCACCAAAAGTACATCTCTAGGAGACAGAAAGCGTCCCCTTCCTGAGTGGTATGACGGCTGTGTGGTCCCATGGTGTTTATACTTGTGTACTATTGTTTGTACAGATGAACGTGGTACCTTCAGGCGTTTGGAAATTGCTCCCAAGGATGAACCAGGCTTGTGGAGGTCTACAATATTTTTTCCTGAGGTCTTGGCTGATTTCTTTTGATTTTCCCATGGTGTCAAGCAAAGAGGCACTGAGTTTGAAGGTAGGCCTTGAAATACATCCACAGGTACACCTCCAATTGACTCAAATGATGTCAATTAGCCTATCAGAAGCTTCTAAAGCCATGACATCATTTTCCAAGCTGTTTAAAGGCACAGTAAACTTCTAACCCACTGGAATTGTGATACAGTGAATTATAAGTGAAATAATCTGTCTGTAAACAATTGTTGGAAAAATTACTTGTCATGCACAAAGTAGATGTCTTAACCGACTTGCCAAAAACAAGTTTTAATTACTCCAACCTAAGTGTATGTAAACTTCCAACTTCAACTGTATAGAAATAAATAAATAAAAGGAGAGGATGGCCATGGCGACCACAACTTCCTGTACGTGGACCAGGGGTATGACTGGGAGAGTAGGACGGAGAGGGGACTAGGGAAGTAGGGGGAAGGAGACGGGACTGGGAGAGTAGGGGACTAGGGGACAGAGAGGGGAATGGGGGAGTAGGGGGAAGGAGACGGGACTGGGAGAGTAGGGGACTAGAGGAGTGTGGTACAGAGAGGGGACTGGGAGAGTGGGGGAAGGAGAGGGGAATGGGGAAGTAGGGGGAAGGAGACGGGACTGGGAGAGTAGGACGGAGAGGGGACTGGGGAAGTAGGGGGACGGATACGGGACTGGGAGAGTAGGGGACTAGGGGAGTGGGGACGGAGAGGGGACCGGGAGAGTGGGGGAAGGAGAGGGAATGTGGGAGTAGGGGAAGGAGAGGGGACTAGGGAATTAGGGTACTGAGAGACGACTTGGGAAGTAGGGGGAGGAGACGGGACTGGGAGAGTAGGGGACTAGGGGAGTGGGGGATGGAGAGGGGAATGGTTTAGTAGGAGAAGGAAAGGGGCTGGGGCAGTAGGGGACTAGGGGGAAGGAAAGGGGACTAGGGGAGTAGGAGAAGGAAAGGGGACTGGGGCAGTAGGGGACTAGGGGGACGGAGAGGGGACTGGGACAGTAGGGGACGGAGAGGGGACTGGGGAAGTAGGGGGAATGTGACGGGACTGGGAGAGTAGGGAACTAGGGGAGTAGGGGACGGAGAGGGGACTGGGAGAGTGGAGGAAGGAGAGGGGAATGGGGAGTAGGGGGAAGGAGAGGGGACTGGGAGAGTAGGACGAGAGGGGACTGGGAGAGTAGGGAACTAGGGGAGTGGGGGGCGGAGAGGGGACTGGGAGAGTGGAGGAAGGAGAGGGGAATGGGGGAGTAGGGGGAAGGAGAGGGGACTGGGAGAGTAGGACGGAGAGGGGACTGGGGGAGTAGGGGACTAGAGGAGTAAGGAGAAGGAGAGGGGACTACGGGAGAAGGAGGAAGGAGAAGGGCTGCCCCCAGGTGGTGAGGGTAGGAAACAACATCTCCACTAGAGGTTGACTGATTAATCGGAATGGCCGATTAATCGGGGCCGATTTCAAGTTTGCATGACAATCGGAAATCTGTGTTTTTGGGCGCCGATTTTTTTTTTTTTTTACACCTTTATTTAATCTTTATTTAACTAGACAAGTCAGTTAAGAACACATTCTTATTTTCAATGAAGGCCTAGGAGGCAGAACGACAGATTTTTAACCTTGTCAGCTCGGGGGATCCAATCTTGCAACCTTACAGTTAACTAGTCCAATGCTCTAACACCTGATTACATTGCACTCCACGAAGAGCCTGCCTGTTAGCGAATGCAGTAAGCTAAGGTAAGGTGCTAGCTAGCATTAAACAAAACAATCAATCAATGACTGTCATTGCTCCAATGTGTACTTAACCATAAATATCAATGCCTTTCTTAAAATCAATACACAAGTATATATTTTTAAACCTGCATATTTAGCTAAAAGAAATCCAGGTTAGCAGCCAATATTAACCAGGTGAAATTGTGTCACTTCTCTTGGGTTCATTGCACGCAGAGTCAGGGTATATGCAACAGTTTGGGCCGCCTGGCTCTTTACGAACTAATTTGCCCGAATTTTACGTAATTATGACAACAATGAAGGTTGTGCAATGTAACAGGAATATTTAGACTCATGGATGCCACCCGTTAGATCAAATACGGAACGGAATAAACATTTTGTTTTCGAGGTGATAGTTTCCGGATTAGTCAAAGGTATATGGTTTAGAGAGAGATAGTCGACGCGTTATAATTCCTGTAATAACTTGCAGCTGAACATGAAAGGGGTTCCTTCGTTATTTTACCGTTCATGTCTTCCATAGAGAATGTCTTGATCTACTTCCAATAAGGTCTGTGTTTTGTTCAGGCTTAAACCGCCTCAGCGTTTTGATACCCATGTAAATCTCACTAGGATAAGGTAACGTTTGTCAACATATTTTCATAAATCCACTCTACAAAAAAAAAGATCTTCGCTTATATTTAGCCAATATTTATCAGTTACCTTGTCCTATGGATATCTACACAGTTATAAAATTGGCACGGTAGTGTAAGCCTACATGAAACACAGACCTTATTTTAAGTGAATATAAAAATATCCTATGGAATAAATGACCAGATTTTGGTTGGTTGTCAATTCTTACCATGCCCATTATTAAAAATAGGATTTCCTGCATATAGCAATTAAAGTTTTTGTTATCAACATTCATCACAGGTAATTTAAAACTATTTTTATTCAAACAGTTGAGAGTATTTGTCTCCTAAGCAAACTCTTCAGTATCATTGTCACTTCAGAGCTGTGTGTGTGTAACGGTTTTCTTCTGGTGAAAGGAGGCGGACCAAAATGCAGCGTGGTTAGTTTTGTACATCTTTAATAAAGATGAAAATACAACAATCTACAAAACAAGAAACGTGAAAAAACTGAAACAGTCCTATCTGGTGCCACAAAGACAGGAACAATCACCCACAAGACAGGCTACCTAAATATGGTTCCCAATCAGAGACAATGACTAACACCTGCCTCTGATTGAGAACCATATCAGGCCAAACATAGAAATAGACAAACCAGACACACAACATAGAATGCCCACCCAGCTCACGTCCTGACCAACACTAAAACAAGGAAAACACACAAGAACGATGGTCATAACGTGACAGTGTGTGTGTGTATTTATGTATTATATTAAGTTTAAAATAAGTGTTAATTGTTCATTCAGTATTGTTGCAATTGTCATTATTACAAAAATGTGTGTGTGTGTGTGTGTGTATGATATATATATACATATAAAATATGTTTTCTCTCTCTAATAAATCGGCCGATTAATCGGTATCAGCCTTTTTTGTCCTCCAATAATCGGTATCAGCGTTGAAAAATCATAATCAGTGGACCTCTAATCTCCATCCTGCTTATCCTCAACACTGGGGCCCCACAAGGGTGCTTTCTCAGCCCTCTCCTGTACTCCCTGTTCACCCACGACGGTGTGGCCATGCACGCCTGCCTCCAACTTAATCATCAAGTTTGCAGACGACACTACAGTGGTAGGCTTGATTACCAACAGCGATGAGACAGCCTACAGGGAGGAGGTGAGGGCCCTCAGAGTGTGGTTGTCAGGAAAATAAGCTCACACTCAACGTCAACAAAACAAAGGAGATGATCGTGGACTTCAGGAAACAGCAGAGGGAGCACCCCCCTATCTACATCGACGGGACAGTAGTGGAGAAGGTGGAAAGTTTTAAGTTCCTCTGCGTACACATCACGGACAAACTGAAATGGTCCACCCCCACAGACAGCGTGGTGAAGAAGGCGCAACAGCGCCTCTTCAACCTCAGGAGGCTGAAGAAATTTGGCTTGTCGCCAAAAGCACTCACAAACCTCTACAGATGCACAATCGAGAGCATCCTGTTGGACTGTATCACCGCCTGGTACGGCAACTGCTCTGCCCACAACCGCAAGGCTCTCCAGAGGGTAGTGAGGTCTGCACAACGCATCACTGGGGGCAAACTACCTGCCCTCCAGGACACCTACACCACCCGATGTTACAGGAAGGCCATAAAGATCATCAAGGACAACAGCCACTGCCTGTTCACCCCGCTATCCTCCAGAAGGCGAGGTCAGAGCGGACTAGGGGCAAGGAGAGGGGACTAGGGGGAAGGAGAGCGGACTGGAGGGGAAGGAGAGCGGACTAGGGGCAAGAAGAGCGGACTAGGGGCAAGGAGAGGGAACTAGGGGCAAGGAGAGCGGACTAGGGGCAAGGAGAGGGAACTAGGGGCAAGGAGAGAGGACTAGGGGCAAGGAGAGGGGACTAGGGGGAAGGAGAGCGGACTAGGGGCAAGGAGAGGGGACTAGGGGCAAGGAGAGGGGACTAGGGGGAAGGAGAGCGGACTAGGGGCAAGGAGAAGGGACTAGGGGGAAGGAGAGCGGACTGGAAGGGAAGGAGAGCGGACTAGGGGCAGGGAGAGGGGACTAGGGGCAAGGAGAGCAGACTAGGGGCAAGGAGAGCGGACTAGGGGCAAGGAGAGGGGACTAGGGGCAAGGATAGGGGACTAGGGTTAAGGAGAGGGGACTAGGGGCAAGAAGAGGGGACTAGGGGCAAGGACAGCGGACTAGGGGCAAGGAGAGGGGACTAGGGGGAAGGAGAGGGGACTAAGGGACTGGGGGAGTAATCCCCATTGTGGCTAGGAGGAGTTGGGGCTCAGTGTCTTTACTAATCACCCCTAATCCAGACACACAATCCCCTGACCCACTATGACACTGACTCCCATACAGGACACAGCCTACAATACATACATTACACATCCTACAACACAGGCTATGACGTAGGCTACGACACACAGCCTCCGTCTGACACAGGCTCTGACATAGCCAGCCTCCCTAGAATAGATACAACCTCAGAACACAGCCTCCTCCGACACAGCGTCGCACACCGGCTCACAACCTCTAAAACAGCATCCCAAAAGTTCATCAGGCAAAAAGAGCTGTCACCACCACTATCCCCCAAAACACATCCTGCGTCAATACACTAATCATATCAACAGACCGTGCCTCAGATAAGACCAATTCATAAATGTAAAAAACAACAGTTTAAATGGCCTTCTCTGCTATCTAATGGTTAATTACAATATTCCCCTGGTCACTAATAAGGTGATGAATTGGAGGGGACATAAATCAATCGGGCTTAGAGCTGGGGAGGGAGGGCCAAACACAGGACCCAGGGGGAGTGTCTGCCTGCCTGCTGGGGATGAGATGACAGGGCTTTGTTAGGACAGTCTGCTCCACACACACTAGCCAGACTGTGGAGAGCCCACAGCTAATACACTAACTACATACCCAGAAATACCCTCTACTTTACAGTCATATTCATTCCCATCACACAAATCATCCGAGTCACACACCACCAACACCTCTCTAATCAACCTTAATGAGACCGTGACCACCCTTAATGAGACAACAACACCTCTCTAATCAACCTTAATGAGACCGTGACCACCCTTAATGAGACAACAACACCTCTCTAATCACCCTTAATGAGACAACAACACCTCTCTAATCACCCTTAATGAGACAACAACACCTCTCTAATCACCCTTAATGAGACAACAACACCTCTCTAATCACCCTTAATGAGACAACAACACCTCTCTAATCAACCTTAATGAGACCGTGACCACCCATAATGATACAACAAGACCTCTCTAATCAACCTTAATGAGACCGTGACCACCCTTAATGAGACAACAACACCTCTCTAATCACCCTTAATGAGACAACAACACCTCTCTAATCACCCTTAATGAGACAACAACACCTCTCTAATCAACCTTAATGAGACCGTGACCACCCTTAATGAGACAACAAGACCTCTCTAATCACCCTTAATGAGACCGTGACCACCCTTAATGAGACACCAACACCTCTCTAATCAACCTTAATGAGACCGTGACCACCCTTAATGAGACAACAAGACCTCTCTAATCAACCTTAATGAGACCGTGACCACCCTTAATGAGACAACAACACCTCTCTAATCAACCTTAATGAGACCGTGACCACCCTTAATGAGACAACAAGACCTCTCTAATCAACCTTAATGAGACCGTGACCACCCTTAATGAGACACCAACACCTCTCTAATCAACCTTAATGAGACCGTGACCACCCTTAATGAGACAACAACACCTCTCTAATCAACCTTAATGAGACCGTGACCACCCTTAATGAGACACCAACACCTCTCTAATCAACCTTAATGAGACCGTGACCACCCTTAATGAGACACCAACACCTCTCTAATCAACCTTAATGAGACCGTGACCACCCTTAATGAGACAACAAGACCTCTCTAATCAACCTTAATGAGACCGTGACCACCCTTAATGAGACAACAAGACCTCTCTAATCAACCTTAATGAGACCGTGACCACCCTTAATGAGACAACAAGACCTCTCTAATCAACCTTAATGAGACCGTGACCACCCTTAATGAGACAACAACACCTCTCTAATCAACCTTAATGAGACCGTGACCACCCTTAATGAGACAACAAGACCTCTCTAATCACCCTTAATGAGACCGTGACCACCCTTAATGAGACAACAAGACCTCTCTAATCAACCTTAATGAGACCGTGACCACCCTTAATGAGACAACAACACCTCTCTAATCAACCTTAATGAGACCGTGACCACCCTTAATGAGACAACAAGACCTCTCTAATCACCCTTAATGAGACCGTGACCACCCTTAATGAGACAACAACACCTCTCTAATCACCCTTAATGAGACCGTGACCACCCTTAATGAGACAACAACACCTCTCTAATCAACCTTAATGAGACCGTGACCACCCTTAATGAGACAACAACACCTCTCTAATCAACCTTAATGAGACCGTGACCACCCTTAATGAGACACCAAGACCTCTCTAATCAACCTTAATGAGACCGTGACCACCCTTAATGAGACAACAAGACCTCTCTAATCAACCTTAATGAGACCGTGACCACCCTTAATGAGACAACAACACCTCTCTAATCAACCTTAATGAGACCGTGACCACCCTTAATGAGACAACAAGACCTCTCTAATCAACCTTAATGTATGTCGTTCTACAGCTAATGTATAAGCTTCTCTCTGTTGTGATCAGATCAGCTTTATGCCTCCCCCCCATTCCCTGGCCCCCTCTCCTTTCAATAGCCCTACCCCTAGCCCTCCCCGGGCCCCCTCCTCTTCCCTAGCCCTCCTCCGGCCCCCTCCTCTGCCCTAGCCCTCCCCTGGGCCCCCTCCTCTTACCTAGCCCTACCCCTAGCCCTCCCCGGGCCCCCTCCTCTTCCCTAGCCCTACCCCGGGCCCCCTCCTCTCCCCTAGCCCTATTCCGTGCCCCCTCCTCTCCCCTAGCCCTTCAACCGGGCCCCCTCTTCTCTTCTCCTCCTCCCCTTCATTGAGCGCCTGCCTCATGTTGATAGCCATTATGGTGCCTGAGCATGTTTACGTCTGCCGAGCCGCTGCAGTGGATTTATGGGACAAACCTTTGACCCCTAAACCCACATAATGGATGATTTACTAAATTTGTCATGGTTGTCCTTAATTAAAGGAACATTTCACCCAAAAACTATCTTTTTTTGTTTCATTAGTCCATTGTTGATATGGTCCCAAAATGTTTTGCATGTGAGCAATCAAGTTAGGATAAATAACTTTCAAAAGACAGAAATACAGCCGGTAAGATGCATTTTGCATCATATGATGAAAAACATAGCATTATATGATGCAAAATGCATCGTACCGGGTGTATTTCGAAAGTTATATATCTTGAAAACTTGATAGCTGACATGAAAAACATGTTGGGAATATATCAACAATGGACTAATGATACAGAAACAAAAAGATTGTTTTGGGGTGGAGTTTTCCTTTAACGTGCTACAATATGACCAGGATAATCACCTTGTGACCCTTTAACAGAGCCATCAGAGGGAAAACAAACACACACACAGTGTAGTGGTCATAATCACACAAACAAGATGTCACAGCTGGAATGGGAGGGGGGCTAAGATGGTGGAGGGCTAAGACACTGAGCCCTACAGAACTCTCCGACACCATGAAAAACAGGATATCCTTTTGTGATGGGACTCTGAAAGATGTGAAATTATACAATAATGGCTCTTAGACATCCTTTATCAATAAGGGTATTATAAAGGGGTAATACATCTGTAATAAAGTAGGCTACAGACTTAGAGATAGAATTGTTAGTGTAGTGACACAGCAGCACTGGAACATGAGAGCAGTAGTCTCTTCCTGCTATGTTGAGCAGAATGAATGAATGAATAATTTGAGACAGGAGAGGGAGGAACGCTCCCAAAGCGCTCATCCTGCTCTGCTGCCCACAAGATAATCCCCAATATAAAAACCCTGCTTTAGGTGTAACAGTTAGAAGGCTGGTGTGTTTGGTGGCAACAAAAACTGTGAAGCTCCTGCCCATCCCCCTGTCAAACACGCAACACATACAACACAGACATAATGTAAGGGGGGCATGTCTGTGTGATGGTTCAGAAGAATAGCTCGTTACTAATGTCAAGCATGAAAACAAGGCATTCAGAAATGCCTCTGGGGGTTCTGAGCTGTGCTGCGTTGAGAGGCCCGCCTAGCCCCTGACCAGCCAGACACCAGGAGAGGAGAGGGCATCACTTTCAGGAGAATGATGCGAGCTCCGAGGTAAAGCAGGACAGAGAAAGCAGCATCACCGCCACCTCTCTTTCTCCCAATCACTACTCTCCCCCCTTCCCTTCTCCCCTCCCTGACCTGCTTTCCTCCTTAGCTGGTCTGTTTTCCCAGATAATCAGGGAGAGGGAGAAATGGAGCCCAGCACAATCGCCTGGAGGTAATTAGCCCAGTGCACAACATGCCAGACGGGCACGCAGGCAACCCTACGCCAGGGGGATGGAGCCACACTCCCTCACCAAGACAGACAGGAACTAGAAGCCCCAACACAACAATTCTTTATCTCCTTTTTCAAGACAGGCAGAGAGAATACAAGGAGTTTTAAGCCTTTCGCGTGCTTCGGTTTGGCTGGCGCCTAGCCAAACTCGACTGGGCGAACAGAATGAGTGTATTCGCATACTCCCTTAAAAGACCTTCACTTGTATAGTACTGTTTGTCCATCTTGAGACGCCGTCGCCACTTCCTCAAGATAGTCAGAATGAATCGAAGATAACTTAATACATTTTTGCAGAGATCTTAGTCACGCAATTTTACATCAAACAAAGATGTTTGGTGCCGTTTTTCACATGTGGAAAAATGTGCATGAAAACACGTCAATAGTTTAATGACAAACACTTAATTGAAGAATCCCCAGGTTAACCAATGATGAAGGGGCGAAGACTTCGGCTACTCAAATGTGGCTTTTTTTGCCGAAAACCAAAATTACAACTGTTCTGAACGTTTTAGGATGGGAAGCAGGCGGACGCCTTTAATAACACACACACTGCTGATCAAATCATTTTGTTCTACCAGTCCAGGAGCTGCATGGCCGCCCAGACCAACCCCCCACAGCCCTGGATGATAGAATTTCTCTATGACTATATGCTAATAAACAGGAATGTTAATCACTGCAGCAAACCCCCCCTCTACACACTTCACATCAGCTGATGGCCTCTCCTCTCCTGGGGGGGGTAACCCCTCTCTGGTTCCATGTCCTCCTGTCAGTCAGGCTCAGATGGGGTAGGACAGAGATGGAGGTGAGATCCCCCAAAAGCCCACCACAAAGCCTATTCCGCCACAGTGGCCCCACACAATGGAGGAGTCAGCAGAGACAGGGGCCAGAAGCTTGCGTCTTTCCTGTTTGCAGAAATGAGGCGGCCAGAGACACACATGTATCACAGGGCCATCACAGAGAGTCTGATCCAGGCCTGAATGCTCTGTTGAAAAGGGTGGCGGCGACCTATTGTCAACCTGTAACATCACATTCATCAAACACTCCAGTGCCCAGCGCTTACATCCCCCCCCCCCCCCCCCCCCGCAGCCTGCTCAACAACACGGTGTCCTCCGCACATACACACACACGTCAGAGATCACACTCTCCATGACATACTCTCATATTCAACTCAATCACTTCAGCACCTCTTAACACCCAAATTCATCTCTCCATCAAATCTCTGTTTCATTTTCCCATCAGTGACCATTCAAAACCCTCTCTCATTAGCCAGATTGATTCACTCATTCAACGACAGTGATCATGCCATTGCTGCTCACCCACGTCATGTGTTCACCCGTGGAACACACACACATACCTTCTTCTATATAGAACCCCCACCTCCTCTACAGGAACAATGTACTAAAGCTCAATACACTAGAACAGAGACTCAGACATAGCCACACAAACGACAGTTCCTATACATGTCATGTAATGTGACCATGACTCACCGGAGACTCACTCATCAGGCCTATTTTCCCATTTGTGATTCAAATGGAACACCTTTAAGCAAAAAGTTGCAAGACCATGACGGCTACAGCCACAGAATGTCAACTGAAATGTATGAAATGCCCAGAGAACGGAGCAGATCAATATTATAGAGGACGGACCTGGATAATCATGAAAATCGCTCAAAATTCTCCACATCGGACAAGCAATAACTGAAGCTACAGTAGGGCTGGGCTATATGACCTAAAAATCAAATCTCCATTTGTTTTCTAACTTATGGGCGATTCACAATATACAGTACCAGTCAAAAGTTTGGACACACCTACTCATTCAAAGGTTTTTCTTGATTTGTACTATTTTCTACAATGTAGAATAACAGTGAAGATCAAAACTATGAAATAACACATATGGCATCAAATAGTAACCAAAAAAATGGTTAAACAAATCTAAATATATTTTATATTTGTCAGAATGGTGGGTGTAACTGGTGTATGCAGTCAGGTGCAGGAGAGCAGAGAATAGGGAGCAACGTAACTTCACTCAGAATAATGAATGGTGCAAGGTAAAACAATACACTTGCCCAAACACAAACACACGAACATCAACTTTTTAGAAATAGCACCAATCGAAATAACCAGTCACCAGCATTACCGAACATGACATAAAACAATCCCGCACAACACCATGGGGGAAACAGAGGGTTAAATACATGAACAATAATTAGGTTGTGATACAGCCTGGATTCGAACCATAAGACCCACTAATAATTAAATGATTTTATCAAAATAGTTCAACCTGTTTTTTTTTTGCAATAGTCACTGATCTGGCTTTCAAGTCTATTAAATGCCATTTTTTGTTACAAATGTAACTAGAACCATGCATAATGCACATTCACTAATAATGACTAACTTCTGGTAACAGGCATTAGGCTATAGAAAATTAACACAGGTCTCATCAACAATCTCTCAAGCCCAGGTACTAGTGATTAGCCAGCTAATCTTTATATTTCAAGTTTAGCCAACTTGGATCTATGTACTAGCTAACAAGGTTGAACAGTTGAATTGTTATTACCTCTCTGTCGGTCTCCAACGGTTTGAAAAGCATGTTAGCCTGTCCACTTTGTTCAGATGTTGAAATCAAGTGGCCTACCTTGTTTCTCGAAATGAGAATGAGTTGTATAATAATTGTGTTTTATGTTTATTGGACATTTATAAAACACAGACTAGACAGCTAGTATAACAGTCTTTGAATAAAATAATGCTAGCGGTACCCGTGCGACAAACTGAGCATTCATTTTCCAGAATCAATGTTCATTGATACTCCCATTTTAGTAGTGTCTGTTCTGTGTGGAATCTGAGTAGTTGAGACACTAAAAGGGTAGAGTTAGAAAAGGTAACTTGTCCTCTTTTACAGTAAAATAATGTCTCTGTGTTTCAGTGTCCATATGACCCATGCTGTTTGACCAAACCTCAAATTTAAATAGCGAGGTGAGACCACTTGTCAGAGAGAAAGATGTGATCTCTCAGCTGTGTTGGTGTGAGAGGCAGGGGGAGGGGCTTGGTGTGTGTAAACCCTAGATATCACTCGCTAAATTATATCCAAAATAAACCCAATGCATTTCTACGGGCTTATTTTGGACCTGAGCTTGTCGCCTGCCTTCCAGGCTTTGGGACAACTACTCCCATTGTTAGGTCGGAGATGCATCTCTTCCTTATATACAGATCTCTGGTGTAAATGGGGAGGTGCACACAGCACCGAAAGAGACAATACAAAAAATACAACACGAGGCCAAGCGGACAAACGCTCATAAAAACGATAAATAGCAAAACCTTGTTTCTTGCGATACAGGCATTTGGAATATCGTGTGAAAACATATATCAAAGTCTATTAACTGGAATTTATCGCCCAGCCCAGACTGAAGCTATCTTTCATTGCTCTACAGTGGGTAACAGAAATGACATGACTGTGCAATAGGCTAATTATATAGTGACTGGCCAGGAGTTGAGCATTTAGGCTACATTCCAATACAGGAGTCAAGTTTAGTGTGAAGCTATTTGTCTGATCTTGACTTCAGTATTGTTCATATAGGCCAATCAGTGCCAATTTCTTTGTGGCCTGACCCACCGCAATGCAATTACAAACCTTGAAAGCACCCCCGCTCTTTAATAGACATCTGTTATATGGCCCCATATGGACTGTCACTTTGAGAGAAGCTATGGTCTTTAAACCAGTGAGCTCACTACTCTCATCCTCTCGATCACCCTCCCTTACTGTACTGTGTTTGAATGAGTAATTTAGCCAATCTGTCAGAAGTCAGTCATGGGATGTTGTCTAAAGCACTCCTTCACAGTCTTGTGACCTTCAACACAAATACCACAGGGCCCGGGTCATGAGACGTATAGGGAAGGTCAGGGTCAGGGTTGGCTCTCCACTTGGGTAACAGACCTTTAGCCTAATCACAGTCACTGAGAACCTCACAGATTCTAATATGGGTTCATTCATCAGATTTCCCTACAGTCAATCATCAGCCTGAGCTCTGGATACACCATGTACCAGCTCTGAACCTCAGGCCCTTCTCCATTTAAGGCAATGTGCACCCTATCAGCTGGACATTGTTGCTTCTTTACTTGAGATGGCTCAAGTAAAGCATGGACTCCAGAGGAAAAAAGAAGGAATCACAAGGCCCAAGGATGTGTCCACAACTTGCAAAATATTCCAACCCCCTTCGCTCACCCACTCTATCAAGAGTGGCAAAACTCCTGCCTGTCTTGGATAACTGGACGGATGATGTGGGAGACAAACTTATACCACCATCTAAAAAACAAAGCAAATTGTTAGAGGACCGCATTTCCCACTACAGCCAAGCTCAATACAAGAGACACGTTGCAGAACGACACAGTACAATGTAATCTAACTTGAGGCAACCCATCTATGAAATGCTTAGGCCTAAACCTAAAACAATCCCATCCTTAAACACGAATGAGTCTATATAATAACAGCCCACCACTGCTACCTCCCATACAGTAGCAGTCTTCGATAGAAGTTGTGTTTCAGCACTACTTATTAAAGACAGAAGGATATCACAGCTCATAATGAGACCAAGCATAGGCTTCTCTATGACAGATCATGAAACACCCAAGAAGCTCCAGTAGATAGCAAGGGCCTTGAAAATGAATCCCTCTAGTCAATGAGCATCATCTAGAGTAGACAAGTAGAGATGAGTAGTGTAGAGTAGTGTCAAGTAATTATAAAGGATGATTTATTGAAGCATTATGGAAAGCCCAGTGAACCAATGACTCAATACAAAACCCCAACCAGGAGGACATCACTCTGTCCTCAAGTAGTCTACGCCTGCAGGTATTCATGTCTTTTCCACCTCTTCAATTTGTTTAAATTTGCTGTGATTGTGGACTATTGACCACACATTGGTACATCATCCACATTCAATCTTGAAAAAAACCAAACAACTTGAGATGATGTCAGAACAGCTATCTTCATTGAGCAGATTATAATGAATCCTGCTGAAGAGGCTGAGAGCAACACTCAAATATCAAGAGGTGCTCGAGTTGATTCAACCACCAAATTCTAAAACCAAAGAATAGGGGAAAACTGTAGGCTATTTGCCTTTTATCTCAATGGCAGACTGAAGCCTGTACTTTATGTTTAAAATGAGTAATTGTTGCCTCAAGACCTGCACATTGGTTCCCACTAGTTAACCCAGCCACAAAGTGGCCACATCGTTCAAATACATGAAGACAAAAATGTGCTTTTTGGTCTTAATTAAAGGTTTGGCATGAGGTTAGCAGGGGAGCAAATGTTTTGATTATGGTTAGCGTTCTGTTTAATATCAGATTTTAATGAGAGAAATAGCTAGGATTTATGCTTTTCTGGCTGTGTTAACTAATGACGAGTGATGACCCTGCACATCTGATAAGGACAATAACATTTGGAAAATTTGGTTGACTGCAGCACAATGATCCTGTGAGTGGCAGGAGTTGAAACAAGCTTGTATAGGAGGGATTTTGAGCATCAGCACTATGGGGGGCACACAGCTAGTGATTTCCAACCATCCATCCATTCCTCGTCCACCCTAGGTAGGCAACAACTGGAGGACACTCATCTGTCCAATAGCCTATCAACAGATCTGAAGTAGTCACTAGCTCTCTCAACAAAAGCATATAAATGTATAGAATAAACAGGTTACCAACAGCATGACTAATAGCCTAACTTCAAGCTAGTCATAAATTCAAACATGCAATCAAAAATAAGAAACATTGGCAATTAGGCTCAGTGATGCACCACGTAAATATTTCATTTCACAAATCTTGAACAAGCCAAACACCAACGGCTGGGCTACATCCATCTAGATTACACAATACTGTACTCATAAAACTGTTAGAGTAGAAAATAGTTGGTCTGTCTAGGCTTGGGACCCCAAAGGTATGCTTCTGAAAGATACAGGATAGCTTTGCTATAAGGTGGTTTTTGCTGTTGGTCCATAAAGGTTCACCGTAGGTGGTCAAACAGTCATAATCATACCTCAAATGGTGACTAGAATTTAACTGACAAAACACCGGTTTAGTTTCCTACTAAATCATAAATGTGGTGTTTTCATAACATTATCTTATTTACGCTACTGCATGCCTCTAAACTGATGCTCTTCATACAGGAAACAAAGGTTCTGTCCAGGAAAAATTACTTGAAGGAAGGAGGTGGACATCAATAAACCACTTAAGCATTATACATTGAACAAAAATATAAAAGCAACTTGTAAAGTGTTGGTCTTATGTTTATTGGGCTGAAATAAAAGATCCCAGAAATGTTCCATATGCACCAAAAGCTTATTTCACTCAAATTCTGTGCACAAATTTTCTTACATCTGTTAGTAAGCATTTATCTTTTGCCAAGATAACCCATCCACTCGATAAGTGTGGCATATCAAGAAGCTGATTAAACAGCACAGTCATTACACAGGTGCACCTTGTACTGGGGCCAATAAAAGGCCACTAAAATGTGCAGTAAAACGATTTCTCAAGTTTTGAAGGAGTGTGCAATTGGCATGCTGACTGCAGGAATTTCCACCAGAGATATTGCCAGGAAATTGAATGTTCATTTCTCTACCATAAGCCACCTCCAAAGTCGTTTTAGAGCATTTGGCAGTACGTCTAACCGGCCTCACAACCACAGACCACATCATCTGGGGGGGGGGGGGGGGGTGCTGAGCAGTATTTCTGTCTGTAATAAAAACCTTTTGTGGGGAAAAACTCATTCTGATTGGCTGGGCCTGGCTCCCCTGCCCAGTCATGTGAAATCCATAGTTTAGGGCGTAATGAATTTAACTCAATCGACTAATTTCCTTAAATGAACTGAAACTCGGGAAAATCGTTGCGTTTATATTTTTGTTCAGCATATATATAGACTTAACAAGCATGCAGGCCAGCTATCTTGCAAATAATGAAATTGTTTATAGTTTATAATATCCACAGGCAAATAACAGTGCAATAGTGAGCCAGCAGCAGATACCTGGGTGCCCCCAGAGAATAATTATGGTGTTGTTTGTTTGTCCTCGTGAGACAGCGCAAAAGCCAGGGTTACCCATAAATACGAATGACATTTCAAAACTCCTATGAAGCTCGTCCAGCAGAATATTTACTAAGGTGTACTAACATTTAATGAAAACGTTTAATATAAGCACCGTGTATGAATTTGAGGGTCAGGTATGAACGAAACATTTATTGAGAGCGAGACAGTTACGTTGGCTAATGTCATGTTCAGCGGGACATCAGATAGTGACACACAGGCAGCCTCGATCCAGAGAGGACAAGAGGAGCTGGCTAGTCATCAAGCTAACTGGCAAACACCGACTCAAACAAAGCCAGTCAACACACAGCATGGCGAGGTGGCCAATAGAAGATACCTTGTTAGCTAGTCAATTTGAGAGCCAATGTTTTATTACTGTATGGATAATATATTTGAAAATAATGTGTCATTTTAAAAAGGGCATCCCAATAACGTCTTTACCTGAACATTAGGATTTGCCCATGTCTGCTAGCTAGCTAACGTTAGCTGGTTGGTGGAGGTGGTGTTGTTTGAGGAAAAATAATCACGCTTACCCGTTCTCGTTGTTTATCTTCGTTAGTGGGAGACTCACTATATTTTTTACCGCGTCACTGATAACATATAACACTAACAGACATATGGTCTCTGGTTACTGGCATTAGTGACTTAATTCAATGTTAATGATAATGTTTAAAATCCCAGTTGACAGCGCATTTTTGTTAAATCCGCATCCTTGAATAAGAGCTGTTCACGCTGATTGTGCAGCGCAGCGTGTTACGAAACATAAGCAGCCTTAGCACCTGACATAATAAAGGTAAAGCAATGTTGGTACAAAGGATATCAAAAATAATGTATAAATCGGCATCAGAGAGATGTCCTTAGCTTCCTATTCCTCCTAACAAACCTCCGACGGTCGTCCACTACTCCAGTTCGTTCAACAGGGAGAAAGAAAATAATGAATGATGGGGAGGGGGAGGGTGGGGGGCTGAGCCTTCTCAGTCAATCACATTCAAATACTGTATAGACACTCTCAAAGGCTCCACACAATAGCAGCGGTTGCGCGTGCGGTGGGTTCCTTGTCAGTGGAGCTGTCCCTGGTGCTATCACTGGTTCATAATACCAGGCTAATTCCAACCTTACAGTCGAAATATTGGGGTCATTTGTGGGCCCCATGCATACACGGTATCCTTTCTGCAAATGTGAACTTGAGAAACATTACGTTTTTGATGGTGGCGGATGAATATTTTAGCTAGGCCTACATAATACTGCAAGTGTAGTGAGGTAGGCTACAAATTGCGAATGTAACTCACGTATTGGGACCCCAATCGTGTAATTCTAACGAGCCTACATCGATATGATCCTCCTGGCAAGTATATGTTTATTAATCGGACATTTAGTCAATTTATCCCTCCAACCTCCTTAGAAATAGAAACGGAACAATATAGCTCTATATTAGCGGTACACCTCCATAGACTAGTGTGTGAATGTACAGCATGAGAAACACAAACCGTATTTAAGAAAATCTTTCAAGGACAGAACATGACAAAAGAAAGCTAGGAAAACTATTGTACAGAGACCTATGTGCAGGATATGCAAGGATATCACTGTATTGAAGAACATCTTTCAAGTCCAGAACATGAGCAACCAGTTTAAAAATTACTGCAGACAGACAGAGAGGGGCAGAACTTGCTCCAATGTATAAAGGGAAAGGTATAAGATATGGCACAACTATGTTTTTGACAAATAGTAGGAGCACACTCTACTAGGAGCACTCCTACTTTCTCTAGTAGGAATACACCTACATTACATATGTGTGTGTCAGTGTGGCCAAAATAGTCTAAACAAAACAATGATCCAACTTTTCTCTATTGTCCCCGTGTTGGTATGTTGGTCAATGGGACCCTTGTGTATGTCTGTGAACTATCTCCCACTTCTCTCCATTCTAAGCTTATTACAGCCTTATAGTGCAGTGAATAGGAGATGAGCGATGACTCAAACGGATGTCTGTTTGTGTGTGTGTTGTGCTGGGCAGGGGGCTGGGGCTGAGATCTAACAGCGGGGGGTGAAGAGTCAAATCTACCAGTCTGTCCAGGCTTTAGAAGATGGGGTGGCAGGAGGGGAAGGCCTCAGGGCTAGACATTCCCCATCTGGACTCTCCCTCTACATCAACAGGACTGACACAGAGTCAGAGAGAGTGACCCAGCACTCATCTATCTGAAGCTGGAATAGGGGTGTGTGTGTGTGTTTTTTTTTTTTTAAGAGGTAGGGTTTCAGATGTTTTCAGAAGATGGACATGGGCCTGTCCAAACCTTAGACAACCATGCTGTTCTACCTCCAAGGTGCTATAGACTGAAACAAATCCTTGCATTTTACAAGTATTCAGTAGAGCCTCCCAACCTTTCATAGCCACCCCAGTCCATTCCTGCCTCTGTCCCACCCCTACCTGCCCCCCTTTTTACCAGAGGGCCCATCCACAATCCACTGTGACAAAGGGAAAGAGCTGAGTGCAGGATATCAGGGTGCAACTGGCAGCCAGACACTGGTCGGCACAGTGCTTACACAGGGGTGCTTTCTGCAGATTGCAGCAGTTTGAGCTAAACCCCCCTCTGTCCACTCACTATGGACAGGACCTAGAGGGGGAGCGGGAGGAGAAGGGCATCATGAGTGTTAGGGATGGGGTGGGGTCTGGGTAGTCAAAATCAATCATTGTTGTTTGTTACTTAGACGGTTTGTTTTACACACCATTTTCATTTTGCTGTCCATGATCACAGCACATGGTTTGCTCTCATAATTAGTGTGTCTATGTTTTTGTGTGTATGTGTGTGTGCAGTTGATAATCCCATCCTCAGGCAGGGCATTTGAAGCATGTGACTCCAGCCCTGACCGTTGCAGGGCCCACCACGCTGCTTAGGCCCCTCAATCACCTGTGGGCCTAACTGCTGCAGCTAACCCCAGGAGAGGGGTAGGAAATGGATGTACAGTATATAAAGAGAGTGAGACACAGGAGGAGACAGGGAGGGAGGGAGGGTGGGTGGGATTATACCCTAGAGAGGCTGTGGCAGAAAGCATTACAGCCCTCTACTTCAATTCCCAACATCAGGCCCACCTTATCTGGCCTTTTCTCACAGCTCTTACCTCAGATGTGTGATTCACTCACAGGAGTCACTCCAGAAGAATAAACTTCCTCAAAATGAGGGCTCTCACAGAATGGGATTCTGTGGTTGAAATTCTACAGTTGAATGGCAAGGTCGGAACCACAGAATGTGAAAATATTATTACTATTGTTATACATGTATTCATCAGCTATATCATTATATACTGTAGATCCTAGGAACACAATTTGTCATTGTGTTAGCCCAGCACAAGATTGTGGATGGAGGTCTTTAATGTCCTCCAATCAAAGAATGCATGTTTGTTCAGGTTACAGAACTATGTAATCCAACTGAGCAGGTGGAGGGTACTGTAAGTGTTCCAGTTACAGAACTATGTAATCCAACTGAGCAGGTGGAGGGTACTGTAAGTGTTCCAGTTACAGAACTATGTAATCCAACTGAGCAGGTGGAGGGTACTGTAAGTGTTCCAGTTACAGAACTATGTAATCCAACTGAGCAGGTGGAGGGTACTGTAAGTTTTCCAGTTACAGAACTATGTAATGCAACTGAGCAGGTGGAGGGTACTGTAAGTGTTCCAGTTACAGAACTATGTAATCCAACTGAGCAGGTGGAGGGTACTGTAAGTGTTCCAGTTACAGAACTATGTAATCCAACTGAGCAGGTGGAGGGTACTGTAAGTGTTTCAGTTACAGAACTATGTAATCCAACTGAGCAGGTGGAGGGTACTGTAAGTGTTCCAGTTACAGAACTATGTAATCCAACTGAGCAGGTGGAGGGTACTGTAAGTGTTCCAGTGACAGGACTATGTAATCCAACTGAGCAGGTGGAGGGTACTGTAAGTGTTCCAGTTACAGAACTATGTAATCCAACTGAGCAGGTGGAGGGTACTGTAAGTGTTCCAGTTACAGAACTATGTAATCCAACTGAGCAGGTGGAGGGTACTGTAAGTGTTCCAGTTACAGAACTATGTAATCCAACTGAGCAGGTGGAGGGTACTGTAAGTGTTCCAGTTACAGAACTATGTAATCCAACTGACTGTACATTTTCCAGTTACAGAACTATGTAATCCAACTGAGCAGGTGGAGGGTACTGTAAGTGTTCCAGTTACAGAACTATGTAATCCAACTGAGCAGGTGGAGGGTACTGTAAGTGTTCCAGTTACAGAACTATGTAATCCAACTGAGCAGGTGGAGGGTACTGTAAGTGTTCCAGTTACAGAACTATGTAATCCAACTGAGCAGGTGGAGGGTACTGTAAGTGTTCCAGTTACAGAACTATGTAATCCAACTGAGCAGGTGGAGGGTACTGTAAGTGTTCCAGTTACAGAACTATGTAATCCAACTGAGCAGGTGGAGGGTACTGTAAGTGTTCCAGTTACAGAACTATGTAATCCAACTGAGCAGGTGGAGGGTACTGTAAGTGTTCCAGTTACGTTAGCATGACTTATTTTATCAACTCCAGGTGACTTACAGTATGTGTCAGTGTCAGTTACATATATGAACCTTTCACTGCAGTTTGTTAAGTCAGGGTCCCACAGAGTGTTTCTTGGTAGTCTTAAACAAATCTATTTTTGAAACAAAAGTATACACCTCACACACATGGTTATGGGCTTAACAAAAAGAGGACACCTGTACCATGTCAGATATAGAGTTGAAATTAGTTGAAATTGAGTTGAAATATTCAATATTAAGTTTGCATCACAATATTACACTTTTTATACATCACGTTAAACTGAAATATAACAATTGGCTACTCATACCAATTGAGGTTGAAATGCTACTGCAGTGCTATTGGTATAGATAGAGCTGAGTAACGCACCGTCATCTGTCACCCCCAAATCCCCATACCTCTGACCAAAAAGGAGAAACTTGCAAAATTGCGGTCTCCAGCAAAACCCTATGAAACAGTATCCAACGGGTTGCTCTCTGGTTGAAACGACCTACTTAAAGATATTTATATTCCTCCCATTGCTTTTTGGAGTAATCTCCCTTGGACGGCCAGCCTATTTCTGGTGTCTTTCTTGCTCATCTTCCCTCTTGCCCTCCCCTCACCACATCTCCCTGCCTCCCCAAACTAGTTGGTGAAGGTCACCCTGCTGTTCTAGTTTGAACTTTGAGAATAATTAGACGGAATGAAACCAGGACAGTGAGGAGGAGAACTGTCGCTACAGCAACGTGACTCAGTGAGATCAGGGGAGGAGGGCCGCAGGTCGGTTACGTATCAACGTTCCTAAGGAAGGAAGACATCCTGAAGCTCAGTGGGCGACGACACTTATACACACCACGCATCTGTTTCATGATTGGCTAAACATCAAACAGTCAGTGAGTTTCAGGATGTGCATCCTCACCATCTTACCCTATGTGTTTGCTAGTGAGGCAGAAGAGGGAGGGGTTGTGTGGGGTCAAAGAAGTTTATAAATGGAGGTGGTGGCTAAAAATACAAGACAGAATGTAGGAGAAATAGAGACATACATGGACAGTATTTCGGAAGGTTCTCCTCCCGACATCTCTTATGACCCCTCCCTGCATAGACTGCAACTAGGTCACCTTCAATGGGGTCTGGGCTGGGTGGGCAGGATACAGCTACTTGTTTACCATCTTCAGTGATCTGATGTGGATATGTCACAGATACTTTCTTTATACAGTACACAAAACATTTCAACAAACACTTACCTTCACCTCATGGGGGCGGTAAGTAGCCTAGTGGTTAGAGTGTTGGACTTAAAACCGAAAGGTTTCAAGATCAAATCCCCGAGCTGAAAAGGTAAAACATCTGTTGTTCTGCCTCCTGAACAAGGCAGTTAACCCACTGTTCCTAGGCCATCATTGAAAATAAAATGTTGTTCTTAACTGACTTGCCTAGTTAAATAAAGGTTAAACATTTTTTAACTTAATTTTATTGCCAATATGGCTGAATTGGCAGCTTAATCTGAGAGGTGCATGATGGGTATTTGGGTGCAATCATGTAATCAGTCAGGTGCATGTGTATAGCTGACAATTGAAGGGGACAGAACAGGCCTTTACTCTCAGTTTACCTTTTGAGGCCAGTGAGATTTCATCCTGGTTTATGACAGAACTAAGAACTTTAACTCCAGGACCAGAACATTTAAATATAAACATTTAAAATAAAAAAAGATACAGGGCCCAAAATTTGCCTGAATCCTAGTTTCCTGTGCCATGAAACAATTACATTTGACCAAGAACTGAGATGACTAAGCAAGCTTTCCAACAAACAGTGCATGTTCTCATTTTAGTCCATATGCCGGTTGCCATCACATAATTAACCTGATTGCTCTCCCTTTTGGGCTCGGCAGTGAAATAAAGTGCCCGGAGAGAGATCCCGTTTCAGAGTGAGGATGTAGTAGAGATCTCGCCAGGATATGACCTGATTTGAGAGCATTGTTACACTTGTGGGTGGAGGGAGGCAATGATTAAATCAGGCCACAGGAGAATCAGCCCGTTGTAGCTTAGAACCTGGTAAACTAAAACGATACATTCGTCTCCACGCACCCTCTGCAAGCTCTTGTTTCCAGGACAACTCCCACAATGGACATCTGATGTGTTCTTATGCCAGGGCATGTTTTTGAGATACAGTAGAATTGAGCGTAACAACTTGTTGCTGCAGCACTGCCTTCCTATGTTATCTTCCAGTCTGAAGTTCACCATCCCAACCATTCATCACTATTCACTGCACCTTTGTGTATGTTCCTCAGAACTTTAGTGCTTAGTGTTCCTCTGCAATACAATGCTCAAACTGATGAAAGCCAGGAACTGCGACTTCTGTCACGTAGTGTCTATTGTGTGTCGGCTTGTTTTGTTTATGTAAGTGGTCTTGCTGAGGGTTTTGGGTACTGGCCTTAGGATGTGCACTGAGCATGTAATGTTAGAGGGTAAGTTAGAATACTCAACAGTGTACTGTATAGGGAAGATGTGTGTGAACAGCAGGTGTGCTAGCTAGTGTTGGTGTTCTATTGGGTAGCAGACAGTGTGTTTGTGTAGGAGTGGTGGGTGTAGCTGAGTACAGACAGTGTGTTTGTGTAGGAGTGGTGGGTGTAGCTGAGTACAGACAGTGTGTTTATGTAGGAGTGGTGGGTGTAGCTGAGTACATTCACTGTGTTTGTGTAGGAGTGGTGGGTGTAGCTGAGTACAGACAGTGTGTTTGTGTAGGAGTGGTGGGTGTAGCTGAGTATTAGTGTACTGTAAGTGTGACCCCGTGTAAAGAGTGTATAATAGTGTGACAAAAGTACCGCCCCACATATTTAACGCCCCCTTCCCTCCCTCCCTTCCTGGGCCCTGCGGACTGGGATCTGCTACCTCCTCCTCATTAGCAAACCTCACTAATTATACCCTAACGAGGTGCCGTGCCTGTGGGGCCTTGATCACTTCAATATTTAAAGAAAGTAGTCTCCGTGGCTTATTTCTACGGCCGCGTTCCCCTGCTCTGACGTTGCATGCATCAACCAATGGTTGCGTGCCACGTCATCGATTGTGTCATCAACTGACAGATTGCTATAACATATGATGTGGTTAGCTGATACTTAAAATACCTATCCAGGCGTTGTAAGATCTGGCAGGCATCAGCCACACCTGGGCAGAGGAACGCACCCTTTATTTGGTCCGTGAGATGGAAGACAGGAAGGTGGGATGGAAGACAAGAAGTGAGACAGTATGGAGGCAAACCTACCACCTCTGGCCTGGTCTCCATACTGTTAGGAATAGTCTTTCTCACTCCCCACTGGGCACAGACGTCAATTCAACGTCCATTCCACATTGGTTCAACTTATTTTTATTGAAATGATGTGGAAACAACGTTGATTCAACTGTGTGTGCCCAGTTGGTCATTACCGTCCAACATTACTTTCATCCCTGCAGTTTGACTGAGAACCAGTCAAATATGGATCCGGTTGCTATGCAACAACAGTATCATTCTCGTTTTTACCAGTGTGCCAGTAGAACATGGAGCTCATAACAGATCATATGAGAACGCAAATCGATACAACATTTATAAATTGGATTTGATTTGATTTGCTGCTCGTCGGTTTGAGTGGCACACAGAAAAAGGTTACGCTTTGAGTAGCCAATTACTACCACAATATTATTGTAAGTATTTAGTTAGTAAATAGGACGGCGGACTCTAAACCTGATCCTCCTAGAATAGTCTTGCCTTTCTTTGACTCCACCCAGCCAAGCACTGACCTGTGACTCCCTCCATCCTCACCCTCTTCACCCTCACCTAAACCGGAGTGATCCAGAATTTTCTATCACAGGAGGCCACTGAAATAACTGCTTCACACTTCCACCTCATCTGACCTCCATGGCCAGGCGATTAGCGATAATCTCAGGTTCCCAGACCTTTAGACTGAGTTGGAGGGAGATCTGAGAGTGGATAGGCAATCCTTGAACTTCAGTAAATTATTTTACTAAAGACTGTGTTTGTTTTCTATGATTGTGTTTTGCTTTTCATGTATTGATGTGTATAATGAATACTGACGTGTATAGTGTATATTGATGTGTATAATGAATACTGACGTGTATAGTGTATATTGATGTGTATAATGAATACTGACGTGTATAGTGTATATTGATGTGTATAGTGTATATTGATGTGTATAGTGAATACTGATGTGTAAAGTGAATACTGATGTGTATATTCAATACTGATGTGTATAGTGAATACTGATGTGTATAGTGAATACTGATGTGTAAAGTGAATACTGATGTGTATAGTGAATACTGATGTGTATAGTGAATACTGATGTGTATAGTGAATACTGATGTGTATAGTGAATACTGATGTGTAAAGTGAATACTGATGTGTATAGTGAATACTGATGTGTATAGTGAATACTGATGTGTATAGTGAATACTGATGTGTAAAGTGAATACTGATGTGTATAGTGAATACTGATGTGTATAGTGAATACTGATGTGTATAGTGAATACTGATGTGTAGTGTATAATGATGTGTATAGTGAATACTGATGTGTATAGTGAATACTGATGTGTAGTGTATAATGATGTGTATAGTGAATACTGATGTGTGTAGTGAATACTGATGTGTATAGTGAATACTGATGTGTATAGTGAAGTGAATACTGATGTGTATAGTGAATACTGATGTGTATAGTGAATACTGATGTGTAAAGTGAATACTGATGTGTATAGTGAATACCGATCTGTATAGTGAATACTGATGTGTATAGTGAATACTGATGTGTAAAGTGAATACTGATGTGTATAGTGAATACTGATGTGTATAGTGAATACTGATGTGTAAAGTGAATACTGATGTGTATAGTGAATACTGATGTGTATAGTGAATACCGATGTGTATAGTGAATACTGATGTGTATAGTGAATACTGATATGTAATGACGTGTGTAAAAGAGACCATCTGTGGCTGTGTGAGGATAACAGAGTTGTTTTAACTTGTCTAATTCAATGTGTAATCCTGACACACCTCACCAACACCACCCCACCCAGACACACCTCACCACCACCACCCCACCCAGACACACCTCACCACCACCACCCCACCCAGACACACCTCACCACCACCACCCCACCCAGACACACCTCACCACCACCACCCCACCCAGACACACCTCACCACCACCACCCCACCCAGACACACCTCACCACCACCACCCCACCCAGACACACCTCACCACCACCACCCCACCCAGACACACCTCACCACCACCACCCCACCCAGACACACCTCACCACCACCACCCCACCCAGACACACCTCACCACCACCACCCCACCCAGACACACCTCACCACCACCACCCCACCCAGACACACCTCACCACCACCACCACCCCACCCAGACACCTCACCACCACCACCCCACCCACACCTCACCACCACACCCCCCACCCAGACCACCTCACCACCACCACCCCACCCAGACACACCTCACCACCACCACCCCACCCAGACACACCTCACCACCACCACCCCACCCAGACACACCTCACCACCACCATCCAGACACATCACTCACCACCACCACCCAGACACACCTCACCACCACCACCCCACCCAGACACACCTCACCACCACCACCCAGACACACCTCAGCACCACCACCCCCACCCAGACACACCTCACCACCACCACCACCACCACCACTCACCTGGTGAGGTGTGTCTGGGTGGGGTGGTGGTGGTGAGGTGTGTCTGGGTGGGGTGGTGAGGTGAGGTGTGTCTGGGTGGGGTGGTGGTGGTGGTGGTGAGGTGTGTCTGGGTGGTGGTGGTGGTGGTGAGGTGAGGTGTGTCTGGGTGGGGTGGTGTGTGGTGAGGTGAGAGGTGTCTGGGTGGTGGTGGTGGTGGTGAGGTGTGTCTGGGTGGGGTGGTGGTGGGGAGGTGTGTCTTGGTGGTGGTGGTGAGGTGTGTCTGGGTGGTGGTGGTGAGGTGTGTCTGGGTGGGGTGGTGGTGCTGAGGTGTGTCTGGGTGGTGGTGGTGAGGTGTGTCTGGGTGGGGTGGTGGTGGGGAGGTGTGTCTTGGTGGTGGTGGTGAGGTGTGTCTGGGTGGGGTGGTGGTGGTGAGGTGGGGGTGTTGGGGGTGGGGTGGTGGTGGTGAGGTGTGTCTGGGTGGGTGGTGGTGGTTACGTGTGTCTGGGTGGGGTGGTGGTGGTGGTGAGGTGTGTCTGGGTGGGTGGTGGTGGGGAGGTGTGTCTGGGTGGTGGTGGTGGTGAGGTGTGTCTGGGTGGTGGTGGTGAGGTGTGTCTGGGTGGGGTGGTGGTGGTGGTGAGGTGTGTCTGGGTGGGGTGGTGGTGGGGAGGTGTGTCTTGGTGGTGGTGGTGAGGTGTGTCTGGGTGGGGTGGTGTGGTTGTGAGGTGTGTCAGGGTGGGGTGGTGGTGGTGAGGTGTGTCTGGGTGGGTGGTGGTGGTTACGTGTGTCTGGGTGGGGTGGTGGTGGTGAGGTGTGTCTGGGTGGGGTGGTGGTGGTGGTGGTGAGGTGTGTCTGGGTGGGTGGTGGTGGTGACGTGTGTCTGGGTGGGGTGGTGGTGGTGGTGAGGTGTGTCTGGGTGGGTGGTGGTGGTGAGGTGTGTCTGGGTGGGTGGTGGTGGTGGTGAGGTGTGTCTGGGTGGGTGGTGGTGGTGGTGAGGTGTGTCTGGGTGGGTGGTGGTGGTGACGTGTGTCAGGGTGGGGTGGTGGTGGTGGCGTGTGTCTGGGTGGGTGGTGGTGGTGGTGAGGTGTGTCTGGGTGGGTGGTGGTGGTGAGGTGTGTCTGGGTGGGTGGTGGTGGTGAGGTGTATCTGGGTGGGGTGGTGGTGGTGAGGTGTGTCTGGGTGGGGTGGTGGTGGTGAGGTGTGTCTGGGTGGGGTGGTGGTGGTGAGGTGTGTCTGGGTGGGGTGGTGTTGGTGAGGTGTGTCATGGGTGGGGTGGTGGTGGTGAGGTGTGTCTGGGTGGGGTGGTGGTGGTGAGGTGTGTCTGGGTGGGGTGGTGGTGGTGAGGTGTGTCTGGGTGGGGTGGTGGTGGTGAGGTGTGTCTGGGTGGGGTGGTGGTGGTGAGGTGTGTCTGGGTGGGTGGTGGTGGTGAGGTGTGTCTGGGTGGGGTGGTGGTGGTGGTGAGGTGTGTCTGGGTGGGGTGGTGGTGGTGGTGGTGAGGTGTGTCTGGGTGGGGTGGTGGTGGGGAGGTGTGTCTGGGTGGGTGGTGGTGGTGAGGTGTGTCTGGGTGGGTGGTGGTGGTGAGGTGTGTCTGGGTGGGGTGGTGGTGGTGGTGGTGGTGAGGTGTGTCTGGGTGGGGTACTTCTTAATGTTACAGTCACTAACAGTATGCCATATCTATAACTAACACATCTCACCTAATTATAAATGTACAGATCAAAATAAATGTACAGATCACAGGAGGCTGCTGAGGAGAGGACGACTCATAATAATGTCTGGAATTGAGTCAATTGAATTGCATCATCTACATAGAAACCACGTTTGATGTGTTTACTATCATTCTATTTATTCCGTTCCAGCCCATCCTCCCCAATGAAGGTACCACCAGCCGCCTGTGATACCAACATATTCCCTGAAGCTCTTGGCATTTTCAAGCAAGGGTTCCACCTAGTGGATGGACAATCAATAAAACATCTACAACTGCAGCAGTCTCATAATTGAATGAACTTATTTTGAGACGTGCATTCTAATTTGTACAATGTATAAAGATTAGGAATAAGGATGTCTTTGTTGTACTTTGCATAGTTAATTGCTTGTGCTTGACATCTTGTGTTTGGCATTTTCACTACTAAGATGAGAATTGTTCAAACCATGTTGTTCTTTCTGGTTTGGCCAAAGTAACAATCAGATGCTGCTGAAAGTATTAACATAATCCTACATTTTGGCATGTGAGAATGTTGTCCTGCATTTGACCTCAGATCTGGGTCTGCTTATGAAAGCTTTTAGACCAGGTTGGTTTCAAGTAACCTGCTGCAATTTGCCTGTGCGGTGCATTCGGAAAGTATTCAGACCCTTGACTTTTTCCACATTTTATTACGTTACAGCCTTATTCTAAAATGTTTTAAATAAAACAATCATCAATCTACACACAATGACAAAGTGAAAACTGTTTTTTAGAAATGTTTGCAAATGTATAAAAAATTTCAAAACAGAAATACCTTATTTACATAAGTACTAAGACCTTTTGAAACAAAACTCAAAATTGAGCTCAGGTGCATACTGTTTCCATTGATCATCCTTGATTGGAGTCCACCTGTGGTAAATTCAAATGATTGGACATGATTATGAAAAGCACACACTTGACTCAAAAAGGCACCACTGTTGACCGTGCATGTCAGACCAAAATCCAAGCCATGAAGTCGAAGTAATTATCCATAGAGATCCGAGACAGGATTGTGTCAAGGCACAGATCTGGGGAAGGGTACCAAAACATTTCTGCAGCATTGAAGGTCCACAAGAACACAGTGGCCTCCATCATTCTTAAATGGAATACGTTTGGAACCACCAAGACTCTTCCTAGATTTCACCACCCGGCCAAACTGAGCAATTGGGGGAGAAGGGCCTTGGTCAGGGAGGTGACCAAGAACGCGATGTTCACTCTAACAGAGCTCAATATTTCCTCTGTGGAGATGGGAGAACCTCCCAGAAGGACAACCATCTCTGCAGCACTCCACCAATCAGGCCTTTATGGTAGAGCGGCCAGACGGAAGCGACTCCTCAGTAAAAGGCACATGGCAGCCCGCTTGGAGTTTGCCAAAAGGCACCTGAAAGACTCTCACACCATGAGAAACAAGATTCTCTGGTCTGATGAAACCAAGATTGAACTCTTTGGCCTGAATGCCAAGAGTCACGTCTGGAGGAAACCTGGCACCATCCCTACGGTGAAACATGGTGGTAGCAGCATCATGCTGTGGGGATGTTTTTCAGTGGCAGGAACTGGGAGACTAGTCAGGATCGAGGAAAAGAAGAACGGAGCAAAGTACAGATGGATCCTTGATGGAAAAAAAACCTGCTCCAGATCGCTCAGGGCCTCAGACTGGGGGTGAAGGTTCACCTTCCAACAGGACAATGACCCTAAGCACACAGCAAAGACAATGCAGGAGTAGCTTTGGGACTACATGTAGTCTCTGAATGTCCTTGAGTGGCCCAGCCAGAGTTCAAACCTGATCAAACATCTCTGGAGAGACCTGAAAATAGCTGTGCAGCAACGCTCCCCGACCAACCTGACACAGCTTGAGAGGATCTGCAGAGATGGATGGGAGAAACTCCCCAAATACAGGTGTGCAAAGCTTAAAGCGTCATACCCAAGAAGACTCGAGGCTGTAATTGTTGCCAAAGTTAATAATTGCCAAAGTTGCTTCAACAAAGTACTGAGTAAAGTGTCTGAATACTTACAGTACCCGTCAAAAGTTTGGACACACCTACTCATTCTAGGGGTTTTCTTTATTTTTCTACTTTCTACATTGTAGAATAATAGTGAAGACATCACAACTATGAAATAACACATATAGATGTAGAAACCAAAAAAGTGTTAAACAACTCAAAATATATTTGAGATTCTTCAAAGTAGTCACCCTTTGCCTTGATGACAGCTTTGCACACTCTTGGCATTCTCTCAACCAGCTTCACCTGGAATACTTTTCTAACAGTCTTGAAGGAGTTCCCACATATGCAGAGAAGTTGTTGGCTGCTTTTCCTTCACTCTGTGGCCCAACTCATCCCAAACCATCTCAGTTGGGTTGATGTCGGGTGATTGTGGAGGCCAGGTCATCTGATGCAGCACTCCATCACTCTCCTTTTTGGTCAAATAGCCCTTACACAGCCTGGAGGTGTGTTGGGTAATTGTCCTGTTAAAAAAAACAAATAATAGACCCACTAAGCGCAAGCCAGATGCAATGGCGTATCGCTGCAGAATGCTGTGGTAGCCATGCTGGTTAAGTGTGCCTTGAATTCAAAATAAATCCCCAATCACCAGCAGAGCACCCCCACACCATCACACCTCCTCCTCAATGCTTCACGGTGGGAACCACACATGCAGGGATCATCCGTTCACTTACTCTGCGTCTCACAAAGACACGGACAGACCAAAGGACATTTTTCCACTGATCTAATGTCCATTGCTCGTGTTTCTTGGCCCAAGCAAGTCTCTTCTTCTTATTGGTGTCTTTTAGTAGTGGTTTATTTGCATCAATTCGACCATGAAGTCCTGATTTTCCTCTGAACAGTTGATTTTGAGATGTGTCTGTTACTTAAACTCTGTGAAGCATTTATTTGGGCTGCAATCTGAGGTGCAGTTAACTCTAATGAACGTATCCTATGCAGCTGAGGTAATGCTGGGTATTCCTTTCCTTTGGCAGTCCTCGTGAGACCCAGTTTCTTCATAGCGGTTGATGTTTTTTGCAACTGCACTTGAAGAAACTTTTAAGAAATGTTCATGTCTTAAAGTAATGATGTACTGTCGTTTCTCTTTGCTAATTTGAGCTGTTCTTGCCATAATATGGACTTGGTCTTTTACCAAATATGACTATCTTCTGGATACCACCCCTGCCTTGTCACAACACAACTGATTGGCTCAAACGCATTAAGAAGGAGAGAAATTCCACAAATGCACTTTTAAAGGCACACCTGCTTATTGAAATGCATTTCAGATGACTACCTCATGAAGCTGGATGAGAGAATGCCAAGAGTGAGCAAAGTTGCCATCAATGCAAAGGCTGGCTACTTTGAGGAATCTCAAATATATTTTGATTTGTTTAACACTTTTTTGGTTACTACATGATTCCATATGTGTTATTTCGTAGTTTTGATGTCTTCACTATTATTCTACAATGTAAAACATAGTCAAAATAAAGAAAAATCCTGGAATGAGTAGGTGTGTCCACACTTTTGACTGGCACTGTATGTAAATGTGATATTTCAGTTTTTAGTTTTTAATACATTTGCAAAAATTTCTTAAAAGCTGTTTTTGCTTTGTCATTATGAGATATTGTGTGTAGATTGATGAGGGGGGAAAAACAATTTAATCCATTTTAAAATAAGGCTGTAATGTAACAAAACGTGGAAAAAGTCAAGGTGTCTGAATACTTTCCGAATGCACTGTACAGATTAAAATAATCCTGAAATTTCAGCTGCAATTTCATATGGAACAACTGATATAAACAGATTTGAAACATCATCCACAACCACAGATACAAAAAACCCATCAACCATATCTGAAAAGTCATCCACCACCACGTTTAGAACATCCCCATCAATCAAACCTGAAACATCATCCACAATTACAACTGAAACATCCACGACTACAACATCCCTATCCCTACAACATCCCAACATCATCCAAATATACAAAATTCCCATCAACTGCACTTGAAAAATCAGTGAAAGTCAGTTCTGATTCTTAAACCTTTACAACAGATAGAACCATACCCATTATTTCATTAGAAAAACTAAACTAACAGCCTACATTCAAACATCTGAATCTGATACATCAACTATAACTACAAGTGACTCTTCAACTATTGCTGTATCTGCGACACGGTTGATAGTTACATAAGAAATTATATCCGGAAGGATCATCCACAGCCACATACACAACATCCTCTTCAACCGAAACAGAAACACCATCCACAACTTAAACATTCCCATCAACCAAACTTGAAACATCATCCATAATTACAACTCAAACATCATCCACAACTACAGCATCCCTATCACCTTAAACTGAAACATCAACTACAACTACAACATCCCTCTCAACCGAAACTGAAACATCATCCACAACTACAGATACAACATCCCAATCAACCAAACCTGAAACATCATCCACAGCCACTACACAACATTCCCATAAACCGGATCTGAAACATCAACTACAAGTACAACATCCCTCTCAACCGAAACTGAAACATCATCCACAACTACAGATACAACATCCCAATAAACCAAACCTGAAACATCATCCACAACTACAACAGCCCCGTCAACTGAAACATTATCCATAACTACATCCCTATCAACCAAACCTGAAACATTTACCACAACCACTATCTCAGCAGAAAAGCTGTCAACAGCCTCCCTTCAAACATTTAAAACCACAAATGCAACTGAGATATCAACTATAACTACTCTTGAAACTCCCGTTTCTACAACAAGTGACTATTTAACTATTACTGTGCCTGCAAGACTGTCTACAGTTACATCAAACTACAGCCCCACCTGAAACTTAATTAGAAATATCCAAAGTTGTGTCTGAAACCATTCCAGTTACCATTCCAGTAACTACATAGATGGAATATCAGCTACAACAGGAAGTGGAACAGCAACAACCTCACTTGGAAATGTACTGACAACTACAATCACATCCTCAATATCTGATTCCCCTATTATTGATGTTGGTTGTTATAACTTTTGTTAAATTTATCTTTAATAAATATCCTTGGAGAGGAAGCTATAATTTATGATATCTTGCTCACAGAATGTATTTTTGACTGAAAGGATCTCATGTACTTGACCATTGCAACCTCAATGAGAGTGAACTTAAGAGATAGATTTTCATTTTCCAGTGTTTATTCTTGCTATGTATAACATTTTCCATTTCTGTCATTTAGCTGACACTCATATCCAGAGCGACGTACAGTAGTGAGTGCATACATTTTGATACCCACAACACTGGCATTGCAAGCACTATGCTCTACCAACTACTCCAATTTAACTTCTTTGCATCTAGTGTCAATGGGTAGTTTCTGGGCACTGTGTCACAACGAATAACCAAGTGACCCTTTCTTTCTATTATTGTATCATGTAATGATTGTAAATAGACTGAAATACTGTACATTGTTTAATTTCATTTAGAGTAAAATACATTTGAATCTTGAGAGAAAGTGTGCTGAATTTGACTCTATATCATTCTATTCTAAATGATGAAGTTTGGCGTAAATTACTCCGGTATAATAAGATTTTACTTCATAAGTACATTAAAATTCTCATAAACATGGATGATGTTGACCATGGGCATACAGTTGAAGTCGGAAGTTAACATACACATAGGTTGGGGTCATTAAAACTCGTTTTTGAACCACTCCACAAATTTCTAGTTAACAAACTATAGTTTTGTCAAGTCGGTTAGTACATCTACTTTGTGCAACAATTGTTTACAGACAAATGATTTCACTTATAATTCACTGTATCACAATTCCAGTGGGTCAGAAGTTTACATATACTAAGTTGACTGTGCCTTTAAACAGCTTGGAATATTCCAGAAAATGATGTCATGGCTTTAGAAGCTTCTGACAGGGTAATTTACATAATTTGAGTCAACTGGAGGTGTACCTGTGGATGTATTCCAAGGCCTACCTTCAAACTCATTGCCTCTTTGCTTGACATCATGGGAAAATCAAAAGAAATCAGCCAAGACCTCTGAAAAAATATTGTAGACCTCCACAAGTCTGGTTCATCCTTGAGAGCAATTAACAAATGCCTGAAGGTACCACGTTGATCTGTACAAACAATAGTACGCAAGTATAAACACCATGGGACCATGCAGCCGTCATACCGCTCAGGAAGGAGACGCGTTCTGTCTCCCAGAGATGAACGCACTTTGGTGCGAAAAGTGCAAATCAATCCCAGAACAACAGCAAAGGCCCGTGTGAAGATGCTGGAGGAAACAGGTACAAAGTATCTATATCCACAGTAAAACAAGTCCTATATCGATATAACCTGAAAGGCAGCTCAGCAAGGAAGAAGCCACTGCTCCAAAACCGCCATAAAAAAGCCAGACTACGGTTTGCAACTGCACATGAGGACAAAGATCGTACTTTTTGGAGAAATGTCCTCTGGTCTGATGAAATGAAAATAGAACTGTTTGACCATTGTTATGTTTGGAGGAAAAAGGGGGAGGCTTGCAAGCCGAAGAACACCATCCCCACCATGAAGCACGGGGGTGGCAGCATCATGTTGTGAGGGTGCTTTGTTGCAGGAGGGACTGGTGCACTTCACAAAATAGATGGTATCATGAGGTTGGAAAATTATGTGGATATATTGAAGCAGCATCTCAAGAAATCAAGTCAGGAAGTTAAAGCTTGGTTGCAAATGGGTCTACCAAATGGACAATGACCCCAAGCATACTTCCAAAGTTGTGGCAAAATGGCTTAAGGACAACAAAGTCAAGGTATTGGAGTGGCCATCAAAAAGCCCTGACCTCAATCCTATAGAAAATGTGTGGGCAGAACTGAAAAAGTGTGAGCGAGCAAGGAGGCCTACAAACCTGACTCAGTTACATCAGCTCCGTCAGGAGGAATGGGCCAAAATTCACCCAACTTATTGTGGGAAGCTTGTGGAAGGCTATCCTAAACGTTTGACCCAAGTTAAACAATTTAAAGGCAATGCTACCAAATACTAATTGAGTGTATGTAAACTTCTGACCCACTGGGAATGTGATGAAAGAAATAAAAGCTGAAATAAATCATTCTCTCCACTATTAGTCTGACATTTCACATTCTTAAAATAAAGTGGTGATCCTAACTGACCTAAAACAGGGATTTTTTACTCGGATTAAAATGTCAGGAATTGTGAATAACTGAGTTGAAATGTATTTGGCTAAGGTGTATGTAAACTTCCGACTTCAACTGTACATACATAAATACATACAAATTACAGACAGTGAGAGCAGAGACCCTGAACTCTGACTGGCACATTCTGAAGTGTGTATTTCTTCACACAGTTTATATGTGGATCACAGTAGAGTTTACCCTCAGCCAGTCACGTTGAAGGCATCTTTCTGACAGAGGCAGAAAACAAACTCATTTCTTCCAGTGGTGAAAAAGTACCCAACTGTCTTACTTGAGTAAAAGTAAAGATACCTGATTAGAAAATGACTCAAGTAAAAGTGAAAGTCACCCAATAAAAGTATTTGGTTTCAAAAGTAAATCTAATTTCTAAAATATACTTAAGTATCAAAAGTACAAGTATAAATAATTTAAAATTCCTTAATATTAAGCAAACCAGACAGCACCTATTTTTATATTTAAATGTTTTTATTGTATTTTTACGGATAGCCAACACTCAGACATAATTTAAAAATGAAGCATGTGTATTTAGTGAGTCTGCCAGATCAGAGGTAGTGGGGGTCTTCCTGGGAAGTGCGTGAATTGGACCATTTTACTGTTCTGCTAAGCATTCAAAAATGTAACCAGTACTTTTGGGTCTCAGGGAAAGTGTATGGAGTAAAATGTTCATTATATTCTTTAGGAATGTAGTGAAGTAAAAGTTGTGAAAAATTTAAATAGTAAAGTACAGATAACCCCAAAAAACGACTTAATAAGTAGTACTTTAAAGTATTTTTACCTAAGTATTTTACACCACTGCTTTCTTCACTAGTTGAATACATCTCTGTCAGATATTCCCTGTTTGATGGTATACTCTGTATCAGAGTTTCACAGCCAGAGGTCTTAATAGAGGGAGAATTTCACACCAATCAATGACAATGAATATTTAAAATGGATTATATTTATATTTTGATTATAATTTCTTTGCTTGCCAGAAGCTCTTATCTTAATCGTCTCACTAAGCGTACATTTAATATGTTATTCATTTATGAAGCAACCTGTTCTATATTGTGTTAGTCTCTGTTGATTTTCTCCTCGTGGACAGAACACGATATGGATGGGAAAGACCTCTAATCCCAAAGAAAGAACAAACCTGCTTTATAAAAAATACACACACAAACACATATTTGGGTGGTTGACTTCTGCCGTTCATTTATTTTTCCTCTCAAAAGCCTCTTTCGTTCCTTACAATGACATGAAGTCACTAAACATGCCATTCCATTTACGTTGGGTTCGATTTACCACCGTACTCCTGAGGATTCCCTCTGAATCCACGAGTTAGGTCTGAATACGACCTCTTTCCCCTTTACCTTTGGTCAGCTTCAATTGTATTCAATGTGCACATGTCAAAAATGTAAAAGGTGTTTAATGGCTTTTACAATTAAGTATAATCTCTTTCCAAAACATCCCACAAAACAGATGATTACAGGAGCATGATAGGTACTGAGCTAACAGTCAACAAAGTCATCTCCACTTTACATACTGTACAAAACTGGACAATGGAGCAGGGCAGAGACAGAGGACGATAAAAAAATGAACGATAATGGTCTGCTACTCATACAGGCATTCAGACATACAGGAAGCGAGAAACCTCCTCATCAAACTGCATTAGAGCTTAAGATTCATGGATGTATAAGATCAATGCAACAAGGACAAAACTCAACAACTAAACAAAACACAAGTTTAACAGTCAATGGAAACAAACATTAAAAAAAGAAGAATAATTACAAAAATACATAAAAAATGTACGAATATGTTCCCTTCGTCTGTATTTTTTCCCCAAATCATTAACTGATCTAGGGATGAGGGACAAATAGTTGTTCAGAGCCAAGCTGGAAGCCTGTGGTGCATCTCATTTCAGTGAAGGAGAAGCCGACAACAACAGCAACACATTTTGTCCATTTCAAACATTTCAAATGAGCCTATTGAAGACACCACAACGTTTTCGAGGGACACTTCAAGGAGAGACAGGTACACACTGAATACTGAACTTATAAGACAGAGGGGTTACATGTGCGTATTTGTGTGTGTTTGACAGAGATAAAGCTGTTATAGAGCCCTGGAACGGATATGTTGGGCCTTGGTGCCTGGTACACACATGTTGGGCCTTCGTGCAGGGACAAAGCCATTTTTGCAGTAGCACTTGAACGAGCCTATGCTGTTGACACAGCGGGCATTCTTGCATGGATTAACTCGGACCCCTGGTTCAGCACACTCATCAATATCTGAAAAGAGAGAGAGAGAGAGAGGGAGGGAGCGAGAGAGAGAGGGAGAAGGTTTGAAACAAAACAGAGAGCTCGCCATCTCTGCCTGTACATCTATTTACATATGAAATCAACAACCAGATGTTCCTTTAAATTCTAAATGAGATTTCAGGCATTGTCGGTCAAAACACTTGAACAAAGGACAACAGCTACAAATTATACAGAGACACTTCTGTTCACAGAATTCATAAGCATCCAATTGACAAGACAGGAAGAATATGTGGGTTGTTAACATACCTGTGCAGCGGGTGTGGGAGTGGTCCAGTCTAAATCCTGTGTTACAATCACACATAGTGCTCAAGTAGGAACGCACACAACGGCCATTGGCACAACTACACTCATCTGAGTCCTCTTCTGAACTGTCACCTTCTGAGCCAAAACAGAAAGAGAGCGCGCGCGAGAGAGAAAGAAAGATAGAGAGATAGAAAGAAAGAGAGAAAGAAAGAGAGAAAGAGAGAGAGAGAGAGAGAGAGAGAGAGAGAGAGAGAGAAAGAGAAATAGAGAGAGAAAGAGAGAGAGAAAGAGAGATACAGGAGAGAGGGAGAGAAAATGTTATTCAAGTGGTAGACTTTGTGCTCTGGGGTGATTTTATTCAGAGAATAATAAAATAAAATATATTACAGGCATTACCAGTACCTGGGTTGTAGTTGGCGAAAGCTGCCAGGAAATCTCCCTCACCATCAGACTCTGTCTCCAAGTGCATGTCACACAGCCGGTTAAAGATCACTGAACGAGAGGAAGAATTAAGATGAACTTAATTAAGTTATTAGTATTAGACTATTTATGTTGATACGGGCTAAAACTGTAATGACCAGCAGACTAGACACTAAAAACCAGTAAAATAATGACTGAGTGCTGGTGCCCACCCGAGTTTCTTTGGGGGCAGGTCCTACACTCAGGGCCCCAGCCACGGCCATAGTGACAGCAGCACTCCGAGTAGGTGAACACCAGGCCGTTTCTGGGGTGGCTGCAGATCAGATCCTCATCCACCTGCAGGAAACACACGTCCTTATGGGCCGCCGTGCGGTCTAAGATAGGGAGAGAGGGGGGAAAGGGAGAGAAAGAAAGAGACAGATAGAGAGAAAGAGAGCGAGAGAGCAAGAGAGAAAGAGAGAGAGAGAAATATTAAGGATTATTCCATCAAATCAAAACGCCAATCTTTGCTTCTACATTATAGAGCAGGCCAGATCCTGCCAATTATAATGACCTCTATGATTAACCAAGTCATTACTCAGCATGTTAATAGCCGGCAGATAGATATGAATAAGTGATGAGGCCTAGCTTGAGGTGGTAGGGGTCAGTGCTATACCAGACCCCTCTTCTGGACATTCATTTACAGTCACACATCACACACAAGGATGGCCCCATAAAAACCACACAGACACAACAAAGTAAAAGCTGGATTGTCAATACAAACTTGTGAGACTTTACAACAAGAATATGCAAAGAAAGTAACACAATCGGAAGAGTAATGTCACAACATCATATCCAAGTGTTACAGCATCACATGTATCGCAACAGTCAACAGTTTGGTTAAAAGGAAAAACAATGCTTTGGAGAAAGGTGCAGAAAATTCCACAAGCAATATCACTTTTACTTATACTCTCCCATTTTACTTATACTCTCCCATTTTACTTATACTCTCCCATTTTACTTATACTCTCTCACTGCGTCTCAGACGCACAAGCACATGCACACAATGAAGGATGAAGTAATGAAGTGTTTTCCTGTGACTATGCAAAGCTTAGTGGGGCAACCACATAAACGGAAACTGAGAAATGTGCAACAGGATCACACTGGACCTATAGAACTGAGATCACATTGACCATCTCAAGTCTCATGATCTCCCTCACTAAACTGAGAGTGTGTTTCTATAGAAACAAGCAAGAGGGGGAGTGCTGAGCCTGTGCATGGAGTCAGTATTGGGGAACGGGGGCTCAAAGGGGGAGGAGTTAAAAAGAGTAGCAGGAGTGGCAGGTGTACAGGTAAGCCAAAACTCAGGTGAGCTGAGCACTGATTGGTTAGGCTCAGGTGAGTTGAGTGCCGATTGGTTATACCCACCGTCATAGACGCACTGTTTGAGCGCTGCGCTGAAGGTGAGGGGCTGGGTACATATACAGTGAAAGGAGCCGGGCGTGTTCACACACCTCCCATTCTTACAGTACGAGGGGTCCTGGCACTCATTGATATCTGCAAGGGGCACCACAGACACCACAGACATGTGTTACACAACCTACGGATGGAGGGACAGACACCAGCCTGGGGCCAGCTCTTATGATGTGATGTCACGTTGAACAGGCCTGCTGGCAGATCACTATGTTACACTACTTCCTGAGAGCATGCACCAGAGTGTTTGGGTGTCTATCGATGGGTTGAGGATCTTCACAATTAACACGGCCCAGCAGTGGCCATAGTATAGGACCAGGGTTGTGTTTGAATTTATCTCTTATCTATCTACAGTATGTCAGGAGTTGACAAACCTTTTGGATCCAGGGACCCATTTTGTGATATAAAATTCATCAGGGACCCCCCCACAAAAGCAGAACACAACTCTGACTTTGGCGTGCGATAAAAATAGCATACAAGGAGTTTACTGTGACAGCTGCAGTGCATGGCCAGACTAACCAAGTCTCAGGCCCTGGGAAATAACATTTTGAAGGCCCCACTCTTTGCATCGGAGACAACATTTTAAAGGTCCCACTCTTTGCATCGGAGACAACATTTTAAAGGCCCCACTCTTTGCATCGGAGACAACATTTTAAAGGTCCCACTTTGCATCGGAGACAACATTTTAAAGGCCCCACTCTTTGCATCGGAGACAACATTTTAAAGGTCCCACTCTTTGCATCAGAGACAACATTTTAAAGGCCCCACTTTGCATCGGCGACAACATTTTAAAGGCCCCACTTTGCATCAGAGACAACATTTTAAAGCTAATTTTCTGCAATTTTACACATTTTGCCATAGGCAGAGAGAAAATGTTGCAGTTTAAAAGCTCATTTCCTGCAACTCTTCACATTTCCACATGGGGCAGACAGACAATTTTGCAGTTTTAAAGCTTAAATGACAGTGCATTTATGTTCAAAACAACATTTTTAGGGAATACAAGAAGTATTTAAAAACTAGATTTTTGTGAGTACTGTGGATCCCTGTGAGCTTCCCAGGCCCTGTTGTGCATCCGAGGGTATATGATAGATACAAAATATTAGTTTGCATTGCACTTTCCAAACTTCTTCCACAGATCCCTTGGACAAATCAGTTGAATTTTTAATATTTATACAAAAAAAAATCTGGCCATGGAAGCCCTGCAGTACCTCCGCGAACCCCAGGTGTCCAGTTGGTGAACCACTTTTCTATGTAACAGATATGAGGTATGTGAATGTAGCGTGTGAGGCTGGAGGGGCAGGCCTGGCTGATTAGTAGTGTTAGACCGGAACTAACATTAAAAAACATTCTCTCATTCATCCTTCCTCGCCCATACACAGAGATTCACCATTGAGAACCAACCCACTGTGAACTACACTACCCAGCCACCTCACACCACCTCCTCCCCTCTTAGACTCCTCTCCTCCACTCACCAGCCTGCTCCTCTAAGGTCACACAGCTGTTGCGGTCCGTGGCCAGGATCCAGGGGGGAGAGCAGATGCAGTAGTAGGACCCAGGGGTGTCCACACAGTGGCCACTCTTACAGTTCAATGGATCCTGGCACTCATCCACACCTGCAGCAACAAAAAACCACTGCTGACTTAACACACGTCCTCCTCTCTGGCCTGGCCTGGCCTGTACCTCCCTGTGTGTGTGGATACAGCATGTACAGTAGAGGGCCTCTAGCCAGACCTCACCTGCCACAGTGGGAATGACACACTTCTTATTGGAAGCATCTGGGGTCCAGGGAGAGTTACAGGTGCAGTAGAAGGAGCCTCTGGTGTTCTTACACTGACCGTTGGTACACAGAGACTCATCGTGGCACTCATTCACATCTGAGGAGACATTAACATACAGGATCTGTGACTAAATGGGTTCATCTGAGGAGACATTAACATACAGGATCTGTGACTAAATGGGATCATCTGAAGAGACATTAACATACAGGATCTGTGACTAAATGGGTTCATCTGAGAAGACATTAACATACAGGATCTGTGACTAAATGGGATCATCTGAAGAGACATTAACATACAGGATCTGTGACTAAATGGGTTCATCTGAGGAGACATTAACATACAGGATCTGTGACTAAATGGGATCATCTGAAGAGACATTAACATACAGGATCTGTGACTAAATGGGATCATCTGATGTGTATTAATTAAGCAATAAGGTCCGAGGGGGTGTGGTATACGGCGAATATACCGCAGCTAAGGCACAACGCAATGCGGCGTGCCTGGATACAGCTCTTAGCTGTGGTATATTGGCTATATAACACAAACACCTGAAATCCCTTATTGCTATTATAAACTGGTAACCAATGTAATTAGAGCAGTAAAAATACATGTTTTGTCATACCCGTGGTATACGGTTTCATATACCACGGCTGTCAGCCAATCAACATTCACGGCTCGAACCACCCAGTTTATAATGTGTAATAATACATTGGTGTGTTTTGGTGCAGGCCTGAGTGAGGTGGGGCTCAGTGGTTACCAATGCACTCCAGTAGGTTGCTGTCGTAATAGAAGCCCTGTTGGCAGTAACATTCATAGCCAGGCTGTGTGTTCATACAGCGGCCCTCCTTACAGATCTCATTGGAGAAGAGCACACACTCATCGATATCTGTACACAGAGAAACAGGAGCAACGATCTCAACACAGACAAACTCCTGAAAACAAATCCTGCCATGTAAATGAATGCTGTAAATCTGACAACAGAAAACCTACTACCGTGGTTGGGGCTGAGGTTGTGTAGCTACTCACCAATATGGACAGACAGGCCGTACTCAGTTAGTCCCTCCTCCTGGTAGAAACCTCGGCCCATCGGACACAGGGAATGGAACTCAGCTGGTTGGAGGAAAAACAACCAGCTTACTTTAGTACTTTAGAGTGACATTGAACAGTGCAATTAACTGAACAGATACCCAACCCACCTGATGGCTCAGAGGCTTGGTAGACTATTGTGTGTGTGTATGTATATATTTATTTATATTCATGCATTTATATATTCTTTATTTATATATTCTTAATTCTATTCCTCTACTTTAGATTTGTGTGTATTGTGTGTATTGTTGTGAAATTGTTAGATATTACTTGTTAGATATTACTGCACTCTTGTAGCTAGAAACACAAGCATTTCGCTACACCGGCAATAACATCTGCTAAACATGTGTATGTGACCAATACAATTTGATTTGATTTGATGTTGTTGGGCCTGAGGTACGTACATGAGTGGTAGACGGGGCAGGGGTAGATCTCACAGTGGTCCCCCCAGCCCACGCCGATGGAGCAACAGCATTCCTGCTTGGTGACGTTGGTGGCCAGGACACTGTCACAGAACACTGTGTCATCCAGGTTCAGGTAACACTCCTTCTTATCCTCCATGTCCACCTCAATCTCTGGATGGAGAGGGAAGACAGGAAATAGATTGGTGTGTGTGTGTGTGTGTGTGTGTGTGTGTGTGTATGCATGCAGAATACAGCTATATAGAGAGAGGGCTGAGAGGATATCAGTAATCTTACCCTCACAGCTGTGCTTGTCCTCAGACAGAATGAAGCCGTCTTTGCACACACACACATAGGAGCCCTGTCTGTTCTCACACACACCATGAGGCTGGCACAGACCCCTGTCTATCGCACACTCATCTATGTCTGCGTGGGTGGAAGGGAGAGAGAGAGAGAGAGAGAGGGAAGGAGAATGTGTTACTATCATCATGACTTCCATTAAAGGCCCAGTGCAGTCAAAAACATTATTTTTCTGTGTTTTATAAATATTTTCACAATAGGAGGTTTGAATAATACTGTGAAATTGTGAAAATAATGATAATGCCCTTTTAGTGTAAGAGCTGTTTGAAAAGATTGCATGAAATATCAGCCTGTTTTGGTGGGAGGGACTTTTGGCCTTCCATGGTGACATCACCATGCAGTAAATTAGTTAATAGACCAATAAGAAAGTGGTGTCCAAAACCTCCTCTGCTAATAACAGCTAAATGCCAGGGTCCCCCTCCCCACTTAAACCACTCTCAAAATGATTGCTTGAGAAATTGCTCTCAAGAAGCTAATTTGGTTTATTTTTTAACATTTGAATTTAAAACAATCACAGTAAGGTACTTAATTGTTACCCGGAAATGATTTGATATGGAAATAAAAACGACTGCATTGGTCCTTTAAGCTTGACTTATGATCATTTCAAATAATTACAGAGCTCCACTGCCAAGTTGGTTGACAGTACATATTTTATTTCCCTGAACTCATAGAGAGGGTGGAGACTGACTGACCTTGGCACCGCCTCCCTCCGACAAGCATGTAGCCCTTCTGACATTCACAGCGATAGGAGCCCATGCTGTTGATACAGCGCCCCCTCTGGCAGTTAGAGGGACGCTCACATTCATTTATATCTGAGGGAGGAAAAGACCACAATCAAAGGGCAACTGTGTGTTTGATCACCAGCTCTATACAGTGGACATGTTACTCATACTTCACTAGTCGTGTAAAAACATTGTTAACATGTCCATGAAGCTATAGTGATGTGATTCATAGGAAGTAGTTCCTGCCTTCACAATGGCTGCCCTCCTGAGTGCGCTGGTATCCTGGGTAGCACTGGCACTGGAAGGAGCCTTCTGTGTTGACACAGCGCCCGTTGGCACACAGTCTTTCATCCTCACACTCGTCAATGTCTGGAGGGGAGAGAAGGAGACACATGCAGTCTGTCAATAAAACCTGTACACCCATTGGTTTTCTTTGTTCAATATCATGAAGAAATAGTGGTAAACACTATACCACTGCAAGTCTGCAGGCATATAATGGTGTGTGTGTAGAACTAAGAGATATTCTACTCCATGTTAACGAGTACACTGACCTCTGCAGCCTTGGCTGTCTGCAGCTGGGAGGAAGCCTTCATTACAGAGGCAGCGGTAGGTTCCTGGCAGGTTCTCACAGCGCCCGTTGGGACACACCCCGCGCTTCTGGCACTCATTAACATCTAGTGGAAAGGTAGAGGGGTTGCAGGCAGTGATTTACACTGAGTATACAACACATCCCTCATTGATGTGACTTGTTAAATCCACTTAAATCAATATAGCTGAAGGGGAGGAGACAGGTCAAAAAAAAATGTTTTTAAACCTTGAGACAATCGAGACATGGATTGTGTATGTGTGCCATTCAGAGGGTGGATGGGCAAGACAAAATATTTAAGTGCTTTTGAACATGGTATGGTAGTAGGTGCCAGATGCATCGGTTTTGTGTCAAGAACTGCAACGCTGCTGGGTTTTTCACGCTCAACAGTTTCCCGTGTGTATCAAGAAAGGTCCACCACCAAAAGGACATCAGACAACTTGACACAACTGTGAGAATCATTGGAGTCAACATGGGCCAGCATCCCTGTGAAATGACTTTGACACCTTGTTGAGTCCGTGCGCTGAGGAATTGAGGCTGTTCTGAGTGCAAAGGGGGGGGTGGACTCAATATTAGGAAGGTGTTTCTAATGTTTGGTATACTTATTGTATATAAACCCTAGATTATTGATGCTATGTGTTGATCAGTGAGAGACTTTGAAGCCATCGGTCATCCATATTGGCACTCCCCAGTAGGAGTAGTCCACCACAGGAATTCATGGAATTCTACAGTATTTACATGAAAGGTTTCAAGGACAAAATGACATGTAGTATTTAAGTATTTTGGTTGTTGTAGTGGGGACAGTAACATTAGTCATCTAAAACCGATGTGAAAATGTAGGAAATGCTTTATTTATTTTTTCATTTTGTATTTGTATGTTTAGCTCACATAATATAATTTAAACGTATGCATTAAGGTGTCTGTAATATAATACATGTGACCAAAAAACTAATGTAGACATTAATGCATGCATTTATATAGCTTCCTAAATATTTTTTACAATGGTGGGGGTATCAAGATGGGAGCATGGTGGCTTCAGCACAGCGATCCCTATCAGTCATCTAGTGTTTACATAAACAATTGGTTGCAGATTGCAGGAGGTAGGGGTGGAGTATGGGAGGAACACCAGCTCTACACAGCCCTGACTGACTGGGTTCGCTTGGTGCCCGTTGGAATCCTGCCTGCTGCTGTGTGTCTGGGTCAGACTCCCTCTGGCTGATAGAAACACCGTCAGAGGAACACCAGCTCTACACAGCCCTGACTGACTGGGTTCGCTTGGTGCCCGTTGGAATCCTGCCTGCTGCTGTGTGTCTGGGTCAGACTCCCTCTGGCTGATAGAAACACCGTCAGAGGAACACCAGCTCTACACAGCCCTGACTGACTGGGTTCGCTTGGTGCCCGTTGGAATCCTGCCTGCTGCTGTGTGTCTGGGTCAGACTCCCTCTGGCTGATTTACTGACTATGACTGATCAAGACCATTCTCTACATCACACAGCTCTGAATAGTGAATAGCTTCCATGTCATGGTTCAGACAAAACACACTGGGGAAGATCAACATATTAAATGTTCAGAATCAGTATTCTACTTTCTGATTTGACTGGCCTCCAATAGTTTTTCCATAAGACGATCCTATTCACCATTCAGTAACGCCGACTACGGTGACATGGCCACTAGGTGGCAATACATCACCAAACGTAATGATAGTTAGAAACCTTAGAACAACAGCGAGATAGACAGTTAAAGGTAACGAAGGGAGTTGATTGGTGTGTGTGTGTGTTCTCTTTAGTATGTGTTTATCCATGTGTATGAAGACGTAGGTCTCACCGTAGCAGACACCACCCTGGGCCTGGTGACCAGAGAAGCAGGGAACACACTCATAGGAGCCTGGAGTGTTCTCACACTGCTCACTGGGACAGCTGCTGGGGTCCAGACACTCATTTATATCTGAGACAAGAGAATACACCGGACAAACACAGCCATTCATAAACACAAGAGCATTATTAAACCAATGCAGACACACATACACATACATTGAGTGTAGAAAACATCAGGAACCCCCCCCCGCCTTTATGGCCACAGAACATTTACATTTACATTTAAGTCATTTAGCAGACGCTCTTATCCAGAGCGACTTACAAACAGCCTCAATTCGTCGGGGCATAAACTACAAGGTGTAAAAAGCATTCCACATGGACGCTGACCCAAGGTTTAAATATCCTTATTTTACATGTCTCCTCCCCTTCATCTACACTGATTGAAGTGGATTTAACAACTGACATCAATAAGGGATCATAGCTTTCACCTGGATTCACCTGGTCGGTCTATGTCATGGAATGAGCATTCTTAATGTTTTATGCACTCAGTGTACGTACACATAGAACACACACAAGTGTAGAGACAAACACCCTATGAATAGAGAAACGAGGACAGCAGCAGGCAGTGTATACCTTCACAGGCTGGCTGGCGTTGGGACTTGCTCCTGAAGCCTTCGTGACAATCACACTTGTAAGACCCTGGCAGGTTAACACACTGACCCCCCTGCCCACAGACTTTTGGCTTGGAGCACTCATTCACATCTAAAGATAAGTCCAAAACATACTAATGAGAAATCACAAGTGACAACGTAAGGACAAGACAGGGAGAAACAGAGAACAGAAAACATATAAACCCACACACCACTCACCTAGACATCTGAGTTTCCCATGATACACCAAGAGCTTGTAGCCATGGAGACAACGGCAGCGGTAGGAGCCTTCTGTGTTGATGCAGATGCCTCTTCCATGGCCACATGGCTCAGCATCACACTCATCATCATCTGGTAGAGAGGGGTAACTTGGAGGTTTAGGGAATTGGGAGGTTACAACTCCTTTTGAGAATTGACATGCAAGATCAACGAAACTATTCTGATATATGGTTTGTTTTATGGATCTGGTCAAAATATTTTGCCCAGTAAATACCTCCAATTCTTTTGGACATGTCTCTGTCAGTCCCTTGACTTACCCACACAGGCGTTCCTCTGAGGGTGGAGCCGGTAGCCAGCGTAGCACTCACACTTGTAGCCAGTGTGCACATTGACACACTCCCCATGGCCACAGAGGTTCCTGTTCAGCCTGCACTCGTCTGTCTCTGCTGTGGGGAGGGGGGCACACATCAATCTACATAAGACGGTTGATCTCTGGACTGTGCATCCCATCATGGAGACGACAACGTTGCAGCTCTTAATGTGAACAGGAGATGGTCGTTTTGATTGGACTGTGTAGTGGAACTCACGTGAGACCTGCGTCTGTGCCACCTCCAGGGGGTCACTGTCTGGGTTCAACCTGATGATGGGTGGAGGGGTGGGCTTTGTGATGATCTCTGTAGGATCAACCAGAGAAACACACAGACCCACTCAATGCCCCATGACTCCCTGAATATCATCAGGCTTTCCTAGTAAAAGGTCTCTCTTGACCTCAACAGGACTTTCTGGATGAATTCAAGTGAAATAAAGACTAAAGGAATGAGAGGGCGTACCGGGGCCGCGGGGGGCATGGGTGGAGAGCTGCATGGGTGTGGTCATCTCTGGAGGCTCCTCCTACAGGACAGGACATAGAGACACAGGCCAGTATGAAAATGCAGGGGCACAACTTTCACGGTGGACATTCTGAAATTGCATTTTTGTTCCCTCCAGTTTTATCACTGGAATGTGATACAAAACGAGGCAATGGTGTGCTTTAGGACCACGCGGAAGCCTCAGAGCGGTCGGGTAGGCTGTTTGGAGTGTTTATCCAACTGGATAAAAGTAAAAAATATGCCCCCCCCACTTCTAAAACCAAAGTTGCACCCCTGCGAAAATGTATGCACTCAATACTGTAAGTGCTCTGGACAAGAACGTCTGCCAAACGACAAAAAATGTCAAATGTAAGAGGAGCTGCACACACACAGTCTCTCACACGATGACTGGTGTCTAAAGGAAAATAGATTCTTACCGGGGGCTTGACTTCTGAAAAGAGAACCCACAGAGAAAAACAGGTCAAAATGCAGAATAATTACGAATTGTAATTCACTGATTATGAATTTTAGGAACGATTAAATAACAATAATATGAAGGCATCCCCAATAACCTGACAGAATGCTCTCACAAGCTTAGCAATATCATCTTTCTAAGTGACTAAGAGACTCCAGAATGTAGTACATCTGTTGGCAGGCAGACAAAGGTAATCGTGCCAAGCCTTCATCTACGCCTTGGGAAAGCCACGGTGACGTACTCACCCTCCTGCTTGTGCTCCTGCTCCAGGCTGGTGTGGATCTGAGGAGGGAACGCCACCGTCTCCCGGACACTGTGGAGGAAGTAGCCCTTCCCTGCTGGACAGATCTTGCTGAAGGAGGCTGGGGGACCAGGGAGAGAAGACAAGAGAAGGAAAAACAGGGGATCAGATGAGCACTAATCATACAGCATATCACCTGTCAAATATTGGAAAATGTACCCCGCTCTCCTCCTCTTGCATTCTACTGACCTGTGCCGTCTTGGGGACACCTCTCACAGCTGGAGCCCCATGCCTTGCCCACGGTGCAGCAGCACATCTCCTGGGACAGGCGCGTGGGTAGGGCGTGCTCACAGCGACCCGCATCCGTTGCCATGAGGAAACACTGAGCCTGCTCCACCGGAGACGGAGATTCTGACAGCCAGGACCAATCAGAACAGAGCAAAACCCAACAGAGGTCTGAGCTAAGACTTTAGGCTGACAAAAGACGTAAATCGGTGTAGTGCTATTTATTGCGAGTAAAATCATATGCAATTTCTATCATTTCAGATGAGTGGCATTTTAAATCATGGAAATAATGGATCTGTAAAAACAACAAGCAAAATATTGGGACATCAAAGCTGTCTGCTTTGGTGACAGCTTTGTGGATGTGAAACACATTTCAGCCTCTCGATTGCCAACAAATTAAAAAAACAATTTAACACCTCACAGTCTCTAAACCAGCCCCAGATGGGAGGAGAGGAGACAGGAGAATAAAGTGAATAGTGCTGCTGCTACTGAAAATGACATGTCTGTGCTTAGTGAATGCAGAGTCCTGTGTTGGGCAGGGCACAGATTCACAAAACCTTAAGAAAATGTTTTTTCCTAAACTATAGACTTATGAAGAAAGTTAAGCAAAGTTGCTGTTCCTCTTAAAGGTTCTTGGAAATGTTCTTGCATTATTACGCAAAAAATTTAAAAGTTAGATTCTTGAAAATAAAGTTACTGAATTTGTTCTTGAAAAAAATATGAATCCCAAGACAACTAAACCATTGTCTTAAACTCAGGGCAGTGAGAGAATATGCTAATTTTATTATTCTTTTTTTAAATTGTACCTTTATTTAACCAGGCAAGTCAGTTAAGAACAAATTCTTATTTTCAATGACGGCCTGGGAACAGTGGGTTAACTGCCTGTTCAGGGGCAGAACGACAGATTTGTACCTTGTCAGCTCGGGGGTTTGAACTCGCAACCTTCCGGTTGCTAGTCCAACGCTCTAACCACTAGGCTACCCTGCCGCCCCATGAAGGCAACCGAACATGTTTTTTAACTTAATCGGAACAGTTTAAACCCAAGAACACGTTTTAGAACAATAATCTCGGTACGAAATATGCTAACGTGATTGCCATTGCTAGCTAGATAGCTAGCTGTCATATCCTGATCTGTTTCACCTGTCCTTGTGATTGTCTCCTCTCCCCTCCAGGTGTCGCCCATCTTCCCCATTATCCCCTGTGTATTTATACCTGTGTTCTCTGTTTGTCCGTTGCCAGTTCGTCTTTTTTGTCAAGTCACCACGCGTTTTTCTCAGCTCTGTCCCAGTCTCTCTTAACTCGCCACCCTGGTTTTGACCCTTACCTGTCCTATCTCTGAGCTGCCCGACTACTCTGCCTGTTCTGACCCTGAGACTGCCTGCCGTCCTGTATCTTTGCCCCTATACTCTGTATTATCGACCCCTGCCTGCCTTGACCTGTCGTTGCCGGCCCTGTTGATATAATAAACATTGTTACTTTGACAGTCTGCATCTGGGTCTTACCTTAATTCCCGATACAAGCTAAAGTGCATATTTGAGAAGTTCATCAGAAAATCATGAATTATTAAGAAATGTTGGAGGAATTGCACTGATGAACTTCTTTTTTTTTTTCTTAGGAAGCTTCTTCAGGTTTTGCATAAGAAGTGTTTTGTGAATCTGGGCCCAGGTCTGTCTGGAAAAGGTTCTGAGTCTCACCCACACATCGGGTCCTGTCCAGGGTGAAGCCAGGCTTACAGGCACACAGGAAACTACCCTGGGTGTTCAGGCAGTCCCCGTTCTGACACACCCCCTGCATGGTGCACTCGTTGATGTCTTACAGGTGAGTGGCAAAGAAAATGAGAGTGGGGGAGAGAGTGGGGGGACAGAGTGAGGGGAGAGAGAGTGGGGGAGAGAGAGTGGGGGGGGAGAGAGAGTGGGGGACAGAGTGGGGGGGAGAGAGAGTGGGGGGACAGAGTGAGGGGAGAGAGAGTGGGGGAGAGAGAGTGGGGGACAGAGTGAGGGGAGAGAGAGTGGGGGGAGAGAGTGTGGGGAGAGAGAGTAGGGGACAGAGTGGGGGAGAGAGAGTGGGGGACAGAGTGAGGGGAGAGAGAGTGGGGAGAGAGAGTGGGGGACAGAGTGGGGGGAGAGTGAGGGACAGAGTGGGGGAGACAGAGTGGGGGGAGAGAGTGGGGAGAGAGAGGGGGGAGAGAGTGGGGGAGAGTGAGGGGGAGAGAGAGTGGGGGGGGGAGAGTGGGGGACAGAGTGGGGGACAGAGTGGGGGAGAGAAGTGGGGGAGAGAGTGGGGGGAGAGTGAGGGAGAGAAAGTGGGGGACAGAGGAGTGGGGGACAGGGAAGAGAGAGTGGGGGAGAGAGTGGGGGACAGAGTGGGGGACAGAGTGGGGGAGAGAGAGTGGGGGACAGAGTGGGGGAGAGAGAGTGGGGGACAGAGTGAGGGGGGGAAGAGTGGGGGACAGAGTGGGGAGAGAGAGAGTGGGGGAGAGAGTGGGGAAGAGAGAGTGGGGGGGGACAGAGTGGGGGAGAGAGTGGGGGACAGAGAGTGGGGGACAGAGTGGGGGGGAGAGAGAGTGGGGACAGAGTGGGGGGAGAGAGAGTGGGGGACAGAGTGTGGGGGGAGAGTGGGGGACAGAGTGGGGGGAGAGAGAGTGGGGGGGAAGAGAGAGTGGGGGGAGAGAGAGTGGGGGACAGAGTGGGGAGAGAGAGTGGGGGGGACAGAGTGGGGGAGAGAGAGTGGGGGGACAGAGTGAGGGGAGAGAGAGTGGGGGACAGAGTGAGGGGAGAGAGAGTGGGGGGGGGAGAGAGAGTGCAGGGGAGAGAGAGTGGGGGGACAGAGTGGGGGAGAGAGTGGGGGACAGAGTGAGGGGAAGAGAGAGTGGGGAGAGAGAGAGTGGGGGAGAGAGAGTGGGGGACAGAGTGGGGAGAGAGAGTGGGGGACAGAGTGAGGGGGGGAGAGAAGTGGGGGACAGAGAGTGAGTGGGGGAGAGAGAGTGGGGGAGAGAGAGTGGGGGAGAGAGAGTGGGGGACAGAGTGGGGGAGAGAATGGGGGGGGACAGAGTGAGGGAAGAGAGAGTGGGGGAGAGTGGGGGAGAGTGGGGGAGAGAGAGTGGGGGGGGACAGAGTGGGGGGAGAGAGTGGGGGACAGAGTGGGGGGGAGGACAGAGTGGGGAGAGAGAGTGGGGGAGAGAGAGAGGGGGTGGGGGAGTGGGGAGAGAGAGTGGGGACAGAGTGAGGGGAGAGAGAGTGGGGGACAGAGTGTGGGGGACAGAGAGGGAGAGAGAGTGGGGGACAGAGTGGGGGGAGAGAGAGTGGGGACAGAGTGAGGGAAGAGAGAGTGGGGGGAGAGAGAGTGGGGGACAGAGTGAGGGAAGAGAGAGTAGGGGGAGAGAGAGTGGG